>NC_064621.1:17921287-18224318 GCF_023898315.1 Schistocerca nitens | reverse complement strand
CTATGCCATTACAAAAACTGTGAAAACAGCCAAAGCATCCGCGGTAGCCAAATTCGTCGTGGAAGACATTGTATTAAAACACCGTACCCCAAGGTCGTTAATTACGGATCGAGGTTTTCAGTCGAATCTTGACAGAGGTAAACCGTATGTGCAACATTATTCATCACATGACGTCATTGTTGAGCAGAGCAACTGGGATGAGGTGTTACCTTTCGTGACGTTTGCATACAACACCGCCAAACAAGACACCACAGGATTCACGCCATTTTTCCTGGTGCATGGGCGTGAGGCGACTACGACGATGGACACTGTGTTTCCGTTACACCCTGATGACGTGGACGACGACTACATCGGCCAGGTGTTAACCAGAGCTGAGGAAGCTCGGCAGTTAGCTCGACTCCGCGCGCTGCAGGCTCAAGAAAACGATCGCCGAAGGTATGACGCGAGCCACCGCCAGGTTGTCTGCCAGCCTGGTAACTTCGTGTGATTCTTCATTTCTGTTCGGAAGGCTGGTCTCTCTGAGAAGCTCCTCAGGCGCTACTTTGGAACTTAGAAGGTTGTAAGACAGTTGTCTGATGTTACTTATGAAATTGAAGATTTCGTCCCCGACACAAGACGACGAAAGATCAGAGATACGGTCCACGTCCTTCGAATGAAGCCCTGTAAGGATCCTGCAACCCAGGGTAAATTCGAAGCTCCAGCGACAAACAACAAGCGGAAAGGTGACGAAGAGGGTAGCGGCAAAAGACGTTGTAAGAAGATCACCGTCAGGGCGAGAATCAGTTATCAGGAGTCGGTGTACGCAGGATTCGTTCCCGGACTATCAGGTCGTAACACTGTTCTCTTAAGTAGGCAGCAATGTCTCAGAGGAAGCTGAGTAGCACCGTGGTGTAGTGGTTATGGTACTAAACTGTTGCATGGAGGGTTGTGAGTTCAAACCTCACCTGGACTGTTCAGGTGTCATATCTATTTTCGGTTCGAGTACATCCTAGAAGTATCCACAAATGTCAAGAATCATTGTACTGGAATGTTCTGTAACTGTATATATACTGTATGTTTTCTGGCCGGAGGCAGTTCGCTCCGCGCTCTTGTATGTGCAAGTGATCGATTGCTGAAACTGTAGGAATCTACAAAGAATGCATAAGGCAAATTATACGTAACCAACTCGACATGGGAAGAGTGTGTGCGAAACGGGTGCCGAAAATTCTTACACTCGAACAAATAAGCTAGTGAAAACATTTTCACTGACATTTGAATACCAGTGCTAATATCAAGACAACGCAACGGGTCGTACAGTATTGTCTAAGAGGTTTACAGCGAAGTACAGCATCCCAGTGTTAAACTGCTCTTCTTATTCGCCTGATCTAGCCCCATGTGACTTTTATCTATTATTATCTATTATTATTTTACTGCAGTAAAAGGAGCAAGATATCAGTCTGTGGAAGCAGTAAAAGAAAAAGCAGCACAAGTCACCAAAGAGCTCACAGAGGGAGACTTCCAGTATTGTCTCCATCCATGAAAATCTCTCTAGGAGGGTTGTAAGGGTAGAAGAGGTGAGAACATTGAGGGCGAGAATAATTAATTATGTGTGTTTATGAAACACAACAAGAACCTCGTTATTTTATAGTCACACCTCGTACGTTGTAGAAGAATGTAGCAAAGCGACGAGTGTTCTTTTACTTCGGTGACGGCGGTCTAGCTGAATAGAAATTCATAAATTGCGTAAATTTGATTCTTGGTATATAATTTGCCAAGTGCGGTTATTCTTCAGGTCTGCCATTTTTTACGTTCTGAACTTACAAGTCTCGCGACACCCTTGAAACTACTACTCGAGGCCTCGGGGTGTAGGGGCACCGGTTGCGAAAACTCTGCGTAGCCGCAACACTGACAGAAAAATTAGTGTACCGAGCGAGGTGGCTGTGGCAGTGGTCAGCATTCGGGAGGACGATGGTTCAAACCCGCGCCCGGCTATACTGATTTAGGTTTCCTGTGATTTCCCTAAATCGCTTCAGGCAAATGCCGGGATGGTTCCTTTGAAACGGGACGGCCGACTTCCTTCCCTAATGCGATGAAACCGATTACCTTGGTGTTTGGTCCCCTCCCCGAAAGCAACCGCCCAACGAACAGAAATGTAAGTACGTTCCTTTCGCTTATGAATTTGAACTTCGACACATACAAACAGAAGTAATCAGAAGCAAAGGAACGTTTTTGGATGTGACCATTTGAGAGAATGAATTCTACGAAGAATTTAATCCTCCCACGTTTGCGAAAGCAAAAAGCTGGCGCATAACGGCAAGGGCTGTCTTAAGGATGAGGACACGAATGCAGATAATGAGGGTGAGATCATTTTGCAAGCGATTGAACTGTCATCATATTTTCTATAATGACTTTCATGAATCGGAACGCTGCTGTCGATTAAAATTGTGTCATCGGGAAGGACAGCAGGTAATGAAATTGTAGTTATTGTGCATACATTGTACAGTAGGAAGAACACAAAATTAAATTTATTGGTGCGTTGATGGTATATAGAGTGCGAAATTTAGTACGCAGAGCTGCCACAGTGACTCTAACCATCCGATGTTAGTTTGAACTGAGTTTGAATGGTAGGTAGGAGCACCTTATTCCACGCTTTTCAGCTCTAGGACAGAGTTCATCAGTTGTATTGGCTACCGAGTGGAAGTGTGCGAGTTTAATTCAAGCAGTAACCAAATGTTTTCAGTGGATGAGAGGTGTGGCGGACGTGCTGTCTAAGGCAACAGTCGATAAACATCCATATCGAGCGGTTTCTCTATCAGCGCAATTTCGGGTACTATTTATACTTTGTGGAATGGCTTATGGTCCATTTCACCTGTGATGTTTGTAGATTTCCAAATTATCTACCTACGACGTTATTTCAGCTTCCTACTCCGCACTGTTACAACATACAAAGAACACTAGGAAACGCCTGCTCTCGTAATAATAATAATCCTTCGGTTGTTCGAAACAGCAGCAGATGCCTTATACGAAGGCGCGCTGGAAAGTAATGTCTCCAGATTTTTAATGTGAAAACTTTTAAAAGTTTTTAAATTAAACAAACGTAATTGACATTCTCAATCTTTATTTGGAGTTTACAATTTGAAGAGTTGGTCCACACATGTAGCACCCTCTCCTCAGGCACAGCAATGCAAGACCACACACGAGCGCCGCGACAATTGCAACACTCAGAGACCTGGGATTCACTATCGTCAGTAAACTCCATACAGGCCCGTCGTGGACTCGACCGGTTTCAAACTGCTTGCAAAACTTAAAGAACGCCTCAGAGGACCTCACTTTTATAATGACGAAGCGGTACAAGCACAGACGAGGTTGTGGATCTGTCAGTGATGACGGTATCGACAAACTGGTCTCTTTTGAAGAAGTGTGTTCGTTGCTAGGGTGAGTATGTTCATAAATGAATATGTAGGCATAAAGAATAAAAATATACAATGTTAATAATGTTAGTTTTATTGAAAAAGCTTCAAGAGTTTTCAGGTAAAAAATTTGGAGGCATTAATTTTCCGCACGTCCTTGTAAATTAAGGCAGGTTATACCTTATTTGCTTCCGCAAAGTAGGCCAGGACACCTCGGGCAACATGCCGTCTTTCGTTATCTTGTTGAAAGATGGCATCTCGGAGACCTGTATGGTAATGTAGCCATTCGCCTTGACCCTAAAATTCCCATTCGATAACCCACCACTCCCCCACCTCCTATTGTTGTGAACGGGAGGCGCGCGCTGTGCTCGCAGCAGAGTCTGGGGCTGAAGTGACATACACTACTCTTCGATCGGGTAAACCATACTTCGTCTCCAAGTTACAGGGTCGAATTGACGAAGATATAAGTATGCAAGCAAATGTTAATTCGTTGAAAAGACTGTGTACTATTCACGAAAAAAATGGACTCGTTGATTCAACGGACGTATAGTTATGAACGACTAATTTGCTATAGGTGGATGTCTCTTGAAAAGAACGTATTGGTTTCAAGTAGGCTATGGTACCTATTCCGTTATTTTCATTTTCTTTTTAGGTCCTTACGAATCACCCAAAACTGAGAATTATGGATTCAATGAATGAGATCTTGACCTATCGTCATCTGATTATTCTGATGAAGACCACAACATCGAAAAAAAAGACATCGTTTCCGATGTCACTATCGACTCTGCATCAGACTGGGATGGCGAAACGATCACCGCAACGGTGGCGCAAAGTGAGAAGGAAGCGTCTGCTGGGAAAAACAACAAGGGAGCGAATCAGTCAACCATTCGCCCCGAAATTACTGGCCCGAAAAATGAGCAGAACACAAGTGTATGAGGAACGGTGCCAGCAAGAAGAGTAGCTCACTAGCTTCCCAGTCATCAGCCACAACGCCGTCCCCTGGAGACAACTTCCAGTACATCTTCGTACCTTCTAAAGGCAAGCTAATGTCCAAGATAGGAATGGCCTCGAAAACAAAAAAAATGGCTTAAATGGCTCTGAGCACTATGGGACTTAAACTGTGAGGTCACCAGTCTCCTAGAACTTAGAACTACTTAAACCTTACTAACCCAAAGACATCACACACATCCATGCCCGAGGCAGGATCCGAACCTGCGACCGTAGTAGCAGCGCGGTTCCGGACCGAAGTGCCTAGAACCGCTCGGTCACAACGGCCGGCTTTCGAAAACAAAAGTCTGCGTGAAACCACTGGTAAATGATCAGCAACGAACACAGTCCATATTCGCCAAAGACCGACTGCTTCCACTGGATATACGTATGACCTTCTAAGTTTTTTTGAGTGATTTTTTTCAGACGACATTCTTCTTCAGTTGTTTATGTAACTGTTGTCTGTATTCTGTACTCCTGTGGCGTGATCATTCTAAGTATCGTGTAAGAGTTAATGCAATTTTCTTTTCGGTACTTATTCCATAGTGTGAAAAATGTGTATCAACGCCCTTTTGTTTGTGAACCTATGCGACGTGAGTTATTGAGATTGTTGCAATGGAAAGACCGTGTAACCCACGAGAAACATTTTTCATTAAATTTCTTAAAATAAAGTGTTCGTAATTCTACAGTTGCGTCGCTTTTAGTAATTTTCCTGGCCAAACCCAGGTATGGTAGTTGAATCGACGAAGGCATCGGTATGGAAGGATTCGAGAGTGGTATAGTATTTCAAGGTTAATACACCAGAAACGGAACGCCTGCTGCTCGAATCCTCATCCTGAAGCCTCTCGGTTTCGGTTCTTTGTTGGCATGCAGTCGTCTTTGCTCTAGAGCAGTGGTTAAGACTTGGGTTCAAATGGTTCAAATGGCTCTGAGCACTATGGAACTGCTGAGGTCATTAGTCCCCTAGAACTTAGAACTAGTTAAACCTAACTAACCTAAGGACATCACAAACATCCATGCCCGAGGCAGGATTCGAACCTGCGACCGTAGCGGTCTTGCGGTTCCAGACTGCAGCGCCTTTAACCGCACGGCCACTTCGGCCGGCTACTCTGGCATCTCAGTTCGCATGCAGTCAGCTTCGGACAAAATTATATTATTAACGGCCTAGTATAAACCAGTAACCACCGCCCCTCCCCCCCCTTTTCCTCCAGTGTTATTGAACAATTGAACACTAGATAATTATAGTGCGGATAATTTGCTCTCCGTTTTAAGAAAAGCTACTTTTTCACGCTTCTCAATATTTATGACGTCATATTTTCTATGTACAGTACGATGATGTAATTCTGTAGATGGATGTACTGGTATGTGTGAATACTGACTGCAAAATGTGTTGCAAATAGAATTAGGAGTAAAGAAGTAATAAAAGAAATAGTCATGACTGATGCCTACGCTTTACTGCGTGAGGAAAGAAATTGTAATAAACGACAAACTTCCTTCGCTTTCATTATTTTGCTTTTGTGTGAGCAGAGTTACGCTCTACCGAAAATATGGTTTCGTAGGTTTGATACAGTACATAAATGACACAGTATATGGTAGGTTTGCCTGTAGTATTAGTACCACTACAAGTGAAGGAAGCATAAATGAATGTGTAAGAGAGAAAGAGGGAGCCGACGACTTCTTTCTTTTTTGTTCGTTTAGTAGTTTCTTTTGCACATAATTAGGACGGCACATTACTCAGTCTTAGTCCATTGTGTAATTTATACCCCTAGAGAATATAAATTGCATTTGTAAGTAATAAAAATTAGTTGGTCACGTAACTCTTTGCTTTGACATAATCAAAGCAATTTTGATGCAAGTACAGTTTACATATACAAAAACTATTTATTGTTGTGTCTGTAAACTGTACTTGCATTAAAAATAACAGAAACGTGTTTTATATAAGTTCGACGAAGTACTGAAGCGATGTTTGGTATAAATTTATTTTGCGATTTTTTTTATTTTACCTTTTTGTTGAGAAAATTAAGTTTTTGTAGCTATATGATTAGTCTGTACTGATTTCTAGTGTGAAGCGGAGAATGTTGAAGTAAAAATAAAGAAAACAAGAATTTTCGAAAAATTCCTGAACATTGAAAATTTCAATTTTGCTGTAAAAGTTGTTTACTTTTAAGTAACAGACAGGACCATAACTGTGTTAAAGAAATATGTTTCTTAGGTTACCCAGTGCTTTATATATCCTCACGCAGTTACTGCATTGTACACCACTTCCGGTTTCTAGGGTAATCTAGTAAGACACTGATCTCATAAGTAAAGAAACCGATCGTTACGAGATAATGCCCGATAAGTACACAACACACCTAATTAACAGGTAATGTGGATACAGTCTTTGGCCGACCTAAACTAGAAAAAAAAAAAATACTGGAAGACGTTAGATAGGCAGTCCGCAACCCAGACTTTGTGATCGTTTCAGACGTCTATTAATACTGGTAGTGAAAACTTTATGACTGCTCCACTTAGGGCTGAAGTGCAGTGTGTTTTGGCACATCCAGAAATGAGGAAAGTACTGCGTGCTACAGTAGTTCCCAACCACATGGTAAGTACCCCTTGAGGGGTAAAATGAAATTTTCTGAAGGGCAAAAACTAAACTATTCGATTCTGTTTCAGTTACGAAACCAAAACTTTTCAAAAGATCATTTCCTTTACCACAATTTTGTAAGACACTAATATTGATTACATAAGTTATCAATAAGTACTGTTCTCAATTAGTAGCATTAATTCGGTTCCTCACATAGTCCAGACACTACACACATCTTGTGCTTTGTCCCGTAAATTGCTGATGGCAATAGTGAGACTTACACGTAACGAACACTAGCCCGCCCGGTTAGCCTTGCGCTCTTTCGCGCTGCTTTCCGGGCGGGGAGGTGTGCCGGTGCCCGGCACGAATCCGTCCGCCGGGTCAGTGTGGAGATCCGGTGTGCCGGCCAGTCTGTGGGCGGTTTTTAAGGAGGTTTTCCATCTGCCTCGGCGAATGCGGACTGGTTCTCCTTATTCCGCATCAGTTACACTATGTCGGCGATGGCTGTACAAACACTGGCTCCACGTACGCGTACACCACAATTACTCTACCACGCAAACACTGGGGTTACACTCAACTGGCGTGAGACGTTCCCTGGGGGGCGGGGGTCCACTGGGGGTCGAACCGCCAATAACCCTGGGTTCGGTGTGGGGCGGCGGTGGGGTGAGTGGATTGCTGTATCCTGTTGTGGGGTTGTGAACCACTGAGGGCTAAGGCGGGGTCGAAGCCTCTCCGTCGTTTCTAGGTCCCCAGTTCTATACAATACAATACAATACAACAAACGTTAATAATTTCAAGAAAGTGTCGTCTCCAAGTTGTCGATAGTATCTGTATCTACAGTCGACCAGAAATTGCTTAATTACTCGCTTCGAAGCAGATAAATGAATTAACTGACAGCACGACACAGCAGTAACTACATAAGGCCTACTATATTGTTGTACACAGTATTATTATTATAGCAAAGCATGAACAGCCTGAAGTCTTCCAATTTGTGCCAATTCAGAAGTAAGGAGTCCAGCAGTCAAGTGACTGACAGACAGCGTAGTCCACACATCTCAACTTGTTTCATTTTAAGTGGGGTTGCAATGCGCAGGTGAAGCAAGTGTCGCAGTGGAGAGGAATAATGCAGGGGAAGTATGTTTTGTAGCAATTGGCTCACTGTCGATAGTCAGCTTCCTCATCTGAGAAGGAACAGAGGGCAGCACTTGCGATGCACGACAAACTGCTTGATCATTCATTCTAACATACACACGCAGACGCACAGACACGCAAACACTAAATACCGTTCATGTTTCACATCTTTCAATTTAGTTAGGTGCTAAAGTTGGTGATAATGTGGGGAGGGGGGAGGTGGGGCTACTATGGTAATGGTCTAAGGAAGGTTGGGAATCACTGGCGTAGGAGGAGTGGTCCCAGCCAGTCTCGTCTCCCGCGGCAGCGTATCTGTGTGCGAATCGCGGCGCACAATGGCCCTCAACGCCAGCTCCCGAGATAACGGGGCGGCGCCCGGCGCCCGGCGCCTGCTGCCGGTGGCGTCCCCACTTACCGCCACCTCCGACAACCGCTCGCTCGTCGCCAGTGGCTCATATTTCTCAAGAAACCAACGACAAAAACGTGTAGCCGTAATGCGATCGGTTTGACCTTCGCAGGTGACTTTGATATTCCTGGAGTATCGTCCCAATTTAATTCTTTCACTGCAGCAAAGATGGTTGGTGTAGATATTACTGACAGGGGTGTTTGCAAATAGCCGAAGCGACAAAAAATTGAACAAAGCTCCACTGACGGATAGAACCCTTATGAGAATCTACACAGAATCTGTTGCTGAATTGCCGGCCGCTGGTGGCCGAGCGGTTCTGGCGCTACAGTCTGGAACCGCGCTACCGCTACGGTCGCAGGTTCGAATCCTGCCTCGGGCATGGATGTGTGTGTTGTCCTTAGGTTAGTTAGGTTTACGTAGTTCTAAGTTCTAGGGGACTTATGACCTCAGCAGTTGAGTCCCATAGTGCTCAGAGCCATTTGAACCATTTTTTTGTTGCTGAATTAGCCCCTCTATTGAAGCATAATATTCCGCAGATGACTCGAACAAAAAGAGGTGCCCGACACTTGGAAGCAAGCACGTGTCACAGAAAAACGGTAGCACACTTCCATCTTTAGTAGAATCTTAGGCTATAATCTGCGAACAATCGTGCATGTTCCGAGGAACACTGCATCATTCTTCTTGACAACACCGGCATTGGAGTATCAGACGATTTACGGAAGTCACACGACATGTGTACGGGCACAGACTGTGACGCCAGGACGACGACGCATGCAGGTTTGAGTGTAGCCGTGAGTAGTACACGGATATCCGAAGCGCTTAAGGCGACCGTTCGCGTAAAGAGGGAAATCCGGGTTAGAGTTCCAGTCTGGACCAAATTTTCGTGGTCGTCATTCTCTCATACAGCCGTCGGTTGTTCGTATTCGCAACCGTGAATACCCATTTTGTGTAAGAAAAGCTAGTTCTATGTAGGACATGAAACAACAACAAAGACTAAAGTAAACAAAGGAAAAATAAGCTGAACTGTTCAGGCGGAAGGTCACTTAAAATTCCAGGTAACGTCCACCAGAGTATTGACACGTGTCCAACAAGATCCTCATTATGCCGGTCGACAAAGAAAGGACCTCTTTATACAACAATGGGTGCCCCACCAAGCCAGTCCCAACAATTTTCCCGCAGTCGAATTCATTTGGCTCCGACATGATGCATTCGGAACTACACAGAACACTGCTGACAGCTACTCACACTTGCATCGCATTGAGGAGACTGCGCAGGCGTTGCACAAGTATACAGGGTGTTACAAAAAGGTACGGCCAAACTTTCAGGAAACATTCCTCACACACAAAGAAAGAAAATATGTTATGTGGACATGTGTCCGGAAACGCTTACACGTTCCATGTTAGAGCTCATTTTATTACTTCTCTTGAAATCACATTAATGAATGGAAACACACAGCAACAGAACGTACCAGCGTGACTTCAAAAATGGTTCAAATGGCTCTGAGCACTATGGGACTTAACATCTATGGTCATCAGTCCCCTAGAACTTAGAACTACTTAAACCTAACTAACCTAAGGACATCACACAACACCCAGCCATCACGAGGCAGATAAAATCCCTGACCCCGCCGGGAATCGAACCCGGGAACCCGGGCGCGGGAAGCGAGAACGCTACCGCACGACAGCGTGACTTCAAACACTTTGTTACAGGAAATGTTCAAAGTGTCCTCCGTTAGCGAGGATACATGCATCCACCCTCCGTCGCATGGAATCCCTGATGCACTGATGCAGCCCTGGAGAATGGCGTATTGTATCACAGCCGTCCACAATACGAGCACGAAGAGTCTCTACATTTGGTACCGGGGTTGCGTAGACAAGAGCTTTCAAATACCCCCATAAATGAAAGTCAAGAGGGTTGAGGTCAGGAGAATGTGGAGGCCATGGAATTGGTCCGCCTCTACCAATCCATCGGTCACCGAATCTGTTGTTGAGAAGCGTACGAACACTTCGACTGAAATGTGCATGAACCACATGTTGTGTCGTACTTGTAAAGGCACATGTTCTAGCAGCACAGGTAGAGTATCCCGTATGAAATCATGATAACGTGCTCCATTGAGCGTAGGTGGACGAAACTAAAATGAGCTCTAACATGGAAATTAAGCGTTTCCGGACACATGCCCACATAACACATTTTCTTTCTTTGTGTGAGAGGAATGTTTCCTGAAAGTTTAGCCGTACCTTTTTGTAACACCCTGTATATATGCTAACTTGAGGTTAACTTTCTCTTTTTAGCAGAGAATGACATACACGACCCGTTGCACAAGTATATATATGCTAACTTGAGGTTAACTTCCTCTTTTTAGCAGAGAATGACATACATCTCACGAAATATGAACCATGGACCTTGCCGTTGGTGGGGAGGCTTGCGGGCCTCAGCGATACAGATGGCCATACCGTAGGTGCAACCACAACGGAGGGGTATCTGTTGAGAGGCCAGACAAACATGTGGTTCCTGAAGAGGGGCAGCAGCCTTTTCAGTAGTTGCAGGGGTAACAGTCTGGATGATTGACTGATCTGGCCTTGTAACATTAACCAAAACGGCCTTGCTGTTCTGGTACTGCGAACGGCTGAAAGCAAGGGCAAACTACAGCCGTAATTTTTCCCGAGGACATGCAGCTTGACTGTATGATTAAATGATGATGGCGTCCTCTTGGGTAAAATATTCCGAAGGTAAAATAGTCCCCCATTCGGATCTCCGGGCGGGGACTACTCAAGAAAAGGTCGTTATCAGGAGAAAGAAAACTGGCATTCTACGGATCGGAGCGTGGAATGTCAGATCCCTTAATGGGGCAGGTAGGTTAGAAAATTTAAAAAGGGAAATGGATAGGTTAAAGTTAGATATAGTGGGAATTAGTGAAGTTCGGTGGCAGGAGGAACAAGACTTTTGGTCAGGTGATTACAGGGTTATAAATACAAAATCAAATAGAGGTAATGCAGGAGTAGGTTTAATAATGAATAAAAAAATAGGAGTGCGGGTTAGCTACTACAAACAGCATAGTGAACGCATTATTGTGGCCAAGATAGACACAAAGCCCATGCCTACTACAGTAGTACAAGTTTATATGCCAACTAGCTCTGCAGATGATGATGAAATTGATGAAATGTATGACGAGACAAAAGAAATTATTCAGGTAGTGAAGGGAGACGAAAATTTAATAGTCATGGGTGACTGGAATTCGTCAGTAGGAAAAGGGAGAGAAGGAAACGTAGTAGGTGAATATGGATTGGGGGGAAGAAATGAAAGAGGAAGCCGCCTTGTAGAATTTTGCACAGAGCATAACTTAATCATAGCTAACACTTTGTTCAAGAATCATAAAAGAAGGTTGTATACCTGGAAGAATCCTGGAGATACTAATAGGTATCAGATAGATTATATAATGGTAAGACAGAGATTTAGGAACCAGGTTTTAAATTGTAAGACATTTCCAGGGGCAGATGTGGATTCTGACCACAGTCTATTGGTTATGAACTGCAGATTGAAACTGAAGAAACTGCAAAAAGGTGGGAATTTAAGGAGATGGGACCTGGATAAACTGAAAGAACCAGAGGTTGTAGAGAGTTTCAGGGAGAGCATAAGGGAACAACTGACAGGAATGGGGGAAAGAAATACAGTAGAAGAAGAATGGGTAGCTCTGAGGGATGAAGTAGTGAAGGCAGCAGAGGATCAAGTAGGTAAAAAGACTAGGGCTAATAGAAATCCTTGGGTAACAGAAGAAATATTGAATTTAATTGATGAAAGGGGAAAATACAAAAATGCAGTAAATGAAGCAGGCAAAAGGGAATACAAACGTCTCAAAAATGAGATCGACAGAAAGTGCAAAATGGCTAAGCAGGGATGGCTAGAGGACAAATGTAAGGATGTAGAGGCTTGTCTCACTAGGGGTAAGATAGATACTGCCTACAGGAAAATTAAAGAGACCTTTGGAGAGAAGAGAACCACTTGTATGAATATCAAAAGCTCAGATGGCAACCCAGTTCTAAGCAAAGAAGGGAAGGCAGAAAGGTGGAAGGAGTATATAGAGGGTTTATACAAGGGTGATGTACTTGAGGACAATATTATGGAAATGGAAGAGGATGTAGATGAAGATGAAATGGGAGATAAGATACTGCGTGAAGAGTTTGACAGAGCACTGAAAGACCTGAGTCGAAACAAGGCCCCGGGAGTAGACAACATTCCATTAGAACTAGTGATGGCCTTGGGAGAGCCAGTCATGACAAAACTCTACCATCTGGTGAGCAAGATGTATGAGACAGGCGAAATACCCACAGACTTCAAGAAGAATATAATAATTCCAATCCCAAAGAAGGCAGGTGTTGACAGATGTGAAAATTACCGAACTATCAGTTTAATAAGTCACAGCTGCAAAATACTAACGCGAATTCTTTACAGACGAATGGAAAAACTGGTAGAAGCGGACCTCGGGGAAGATCAGTTTGGATTCCGTAGAAATGTTGGAACACGAGAGGCAATACTAACCTTACGACTTATCTTAGAAGAAAGATTAAGAAAAGGCAAACCTACATTTCTAGCATTTGTAGACTTAGAGAAAGCTTTTGACAACGTTAACTGGAATACTCTCTTTCAAATTCTGAAGGTGGCAGGGGTAAAATACAGGGAGCGAAAGGCTATTTACAATTTGTACAGAAACCAGATGGCAGTTATAAGAGTCGAGGGGCATGAAAGGGAATCAGTGGTTGGGAAAGGAGTGAGACAGGGTTGTAGCCTCTCCCCGATGTTATTCAATCTGTATATTGAGCAAGCAGTAAAGGAAACAAAAGAAAAATTCGGAGTAGGTATTAAAATTCATGGAGAAGAAGTAAAAACTTTGAGGTTCGCCGATGAGATTGTAATTCTGTCAGAGACAGCAAAGGACTTGGAAGAGCAGTTCAACGGAATGGACAGTGTCTTGAAAGGAGGATATAAGATGAATATCAACAAAAGCAAAACGAGGATAATGGAATGTAGTCAAATTAAATCGGGTGATGCTGAGGGGATTAGATTAGGAAATGAGACACTTAAAGTAGTAAAGGAGTTTTGCTATTTAGGGAGTAAAATAACTGATGATGGTCGAAGTAGAGAGGATATAAAATGTAGACTGGCAATGGCAAGGAAATCGTTTCTGAAGAAGAGAAATTTGTTAACATCGAGTATAGATTTAAGTGTCAGGAAGTCGTTTCTAAAAATATTTGTATGGAGTGTAGCCATGTATGGAAGTGAAACATGGACGATAACCAGTTTGGACAAGAAGAGAATAGAAGCTTTCGAAATGTGGTGCTACAGAAGAATGCTGAAGATAAGGTGGGTAGATCACGTAACTAATGAGGAGGTATTGAATAGGATTGGGGAGAAGAGAAGTTTGTGGGACAACTTGACTAGAAGAAGGGATCGGTTGGTAGGACATGTTTTGAGGCATCAAGGGATCACAAATTTAGCATTGGAGGGCAGCGTGGAGGGTAAAAATCGTAGAGGGAGACCAAGAGATGAATACACTAAGCAGATTCAGAAGGATGTAGGTTGCAGTAGGTACTGGGAGATGAAGAAGCTTGCACAGGATAGAGTAACATGGAGAGCTGCATCAAACCAGTCTCAGGACTGAAGACCACAACAACAACAACAACAACAACATGACATACACGACCCGTTGACCGAATGACATTGTGTCTAAGACAGATACACTCATTTGGATCATCTACATCGATATTCGACCGTGTAACTAATAATTTTCAAGTTAGGATCAGACGTCGTAATTATTCAAAGAACACTGAGAGCAAAAAAAAAAAAAAAACATTCTGGCTCATTTCCTTCTACTTAAGCAAGCTTCAGATATTACACACATTCATAGGTAATCGCGATATATCTTACTCTTCGTCTTTTCTCAGGTAATGCAGAAGTACGATCCGAATGCAGAAATCTCTGACCCGAAAGACCAAACTCACGCTGTACTGTTCTGAAACATCCTGTCAATGAAGACAGTTGTACAAAAGCATCACTGTCGAGTTCTTTTGTTCAAACCAGCGGATATACCAAGCAAATTATTCTAGCGAACAATATCTACGTCATTATGATACACTAGGGTCGCTAAAATAAGTAAGACAAAACATTTTCTCAGCCAATACTAATTGAACAAATACGGAATTTGTTTTGGAACATTGTGGAATATTGCCGCTTCAGCCTCTACAGTTTCATGAAGTTCCCTCGGATGACGACGCTTTACTTAGCCTTCAAAATGGCGTCTGTAATGGAAATGTGCTCTAAGTAGACAGCTGTCAGTGAGCACCGCAGTATTTCTGCCGGGGCCCGGCAGTGAACAAAAGCACGGCGGGTCATTGGGCCAGGGGTGTGCCATCAGCGCTACGAGCACGCAGCCGTCACTGCTGCCGTGTTGGAACGTGCGGTTGCGGTCACTCCCATTCGTGGCGACTCGGACGTGTTCGTCGCCACGAAAGTGCAAACGGACTTCCCCTTCTCCATGAGAGCGCAGGGCGTCACACGAGTCTGTGTGCCAGAGGGCAGCTCACAACCCTTCACTGGACTGAATCTCACGGCTTCCGACTTCCACGTGTTTGGCTCGTTGAAGGAAAGCACTTAGTGGAAGATGGTGAACTTATTGCTGCAGCAAGACCACCACCAGTACAGTGGCATACACTCCCTCCCAGTAAAATGGGGTAAGGTCGTCACATGGAACGGAGAACATTTTCAGAAATAGAGTTTTGTAGCAAAAGAGTGCGGAATGAGATGGTGTGTTAGAATCCTGTGTTAGAATCCTGAATCTTATCATAATCAACAAACGTATTGCATTACTTACTGAACGCCCCTCACATAATGTTCTTATGCGTACTACTTTTGATGTAGTGTTTATCACGTACGTCGTTAGCAGCTTTAGAAATATAAGATATTCCACTACGGATCTATTTTCCTCCCTATGCTTTTACTTTATCCATAGACGGAAACTTACATCAGCCACGTCCACCATTTTCGTTGAAGACTGTGGCCACCGTCCTGGTGTCGGACCAAACCCGTCCGAGCGACAGCAACGCTACCTGCCGATCGGTACTGCTAGGCAGACACGTGCGCAGTGCACGTAGCGTCAGTGAGTGTGCTGTCTGCGCGCAGAATCGGAAAGGCGCACCATCTGTCAGATTGTGCTGGCCTGGTGGTTCGGCACGAGCTTTTCGGAAACTACACGACTCGCACTTGTTCGAGGAGTGCTGTGGTGAGTGTCTTCAACACGTGTCGAAATAAAGGTGAAAGCAAGTCCGGACGTTGTGGGACTGGGGGGCCATCCTCCATTACAGATGACGGACGTCGTAGGCTGGGCAGATTGGTAAAACAGGACAGGCGGCTCACTGTGATGGAACTAACAGCAGACTGTAATTCTGGGCAGAGTACACGTGTCTCTGAACACACGGCGCACCCGGCGCTCCTAACGGCGGGCCTGCGCAGCCGACGACCCGTCCGTGTGCCAATGTGGTGCAGCGGCAGAACGTCGCGCGGGTTGACCAATCCCGACACCTTCTTCGTCGTGCCGACGGGAGGGTGCGAATCTGCCGTCTTCCGAGTGAACAGCTCCGTGACACCTGTGTTGTGGCACGGCTCGATTATGGTCTGGGCATCCGTGGGTGCAGTGGAGATGGTGCCAGGCACCGTGACGGCCGACGACTATTCTACACTGACTGCAGTCCACGTGCACCCCTTCATAACTATCGTGTTTCCCACCGACAGTGGCACTTTTCATCAAGGCAATGCGCCATATCACAGGTCAGAAGTGTGATGACATGGTTCTTGGAACATGGTGGAGATTTCCAATTGAATTTTTGTACGTCTATCCTTTGACAGTAGGTCTTTGGGACGACGGCCGCGTACTATTGTGGGAAAATGAAACGCCTACAGTCGTCCTTACGATTTTATGTACTTGGTTGCAACCAGTTTCGGCGTTTCATTGCACCATCTTCAGGCTGCAGTCGATGCTGAAGCGGTTGACACGACCCATATATATATCGCATCAATCGCCAGCATAAGTGGTTACGCAGACTATCTGAAAACTTTCGCGTCAGCACTCTAACCGTCAACTGCTAACGCAATAGTTCCAATTGATGTGCTGGCTTCCCAGTTCGCCAGATCTGAACTAGATCGAACACGTGCGGTATGGATCGAATGTGGCTCCCAGAGCTCACCGCTGCCTCCCCACAATTTACGGTAATTAGGTGAGATGTGCGCAGATGTGGTGCCAGCTCTCTCCAGCAACCTACGAATGCATTCCCTCCGTGCCACGAGGCCTCGCCGCTGTTATCTGTGCGGAAGGTGGACATACCGGCTATTAGGCAGGCGGCCGTGACCTTCTGGCTGATCAGTGTACAATGTTTTTACAAGATGGTCAGCCACAAATAGGTCATCATGTAAACAGAAGAAGGACGCGTATCGCTATGGTGGCATTTCTCATACGGTGTACCACTTTATTCCATGAAAGCTGAGCTTCGACAAAAATGCGATATACAACCATCTTTGAGGAGGTCTCTGTGTGTAACGCACTTCTTGATGCCCCGTCGTACAAACGCTCTCAGCGCCTCGTTTGATTAGCGGCTACTAGGTGCCGCGATCACTGGTGCTGCAGTACTTGCCGGAGGTGTACGTGGGCGGATCCTAAAGGAGGCGGAAGCTCCGTCTGAGGCTGCAGCCGCCACCGCCCCCAGGCTGCTGGGGGTGTGCCGCAGCTGCCGGCATCCCGGCACCCTGCCCGTGGCCTCTGACCTTTGACCGGCGCGTGGGAGTGGCAACCACATCCTGCGCAACAGCTCGCCTGTTCCTCCGCTAGGGCCGTAAAGACCGCTTCAATGAAACCGCTGCAAGCGCCTACCGGCGTAGTGCACCCGGCCTACCACCGGCGTGCGCTCTTTACGACTCACACGTCTTACCGACTCGTTGTTGCAGCCCTGCTCCAGCGACCTGCCTACTGGCATGTGGGTAGACGAAATTAGGCACCTCACGACCACACCTGGCGCGTTCGCAGGTGGTTTCAGCCTTCCGTGCGAGGGTGCGTTGACCAGTGTTTCGTAGCTGGCACCCAAGTACTGCTGCCCAGTGACGGACGGAGTCTCACTTCACTTCACAGGTCACACAATGCAGCAAGGACGTTTCACATGTTATCGAAATTAATTTTATTGTTTTCTCAACAATCTTATTGCTGGAAGTTCTTAAACGATCCAACGGAACGCAAATTCATCAGTGACAACATTGTTCATTACACAGGTGCAAGAGTTTCACGTCTATTATGGTATTTTATTTATTTTTATCTCGGAATACTTGTTTTCATTATAAAATGTGTATCATATGCATTTGTAAACTTTGAGAATATTTTTACATATTTTTCCAGTTGAAATATGTTATTGGTTCAGTTTTTTCTATGGGTTTAAGTAAAAAACTATTTTTCTTCAAAATTTCTTGTAACAGTAGATTTTTTTGTCATAGTAGTTGGCAAGAATTTTCTTTTGGAAACTACTCCAGCATATTCTATATTAGAAATGGAGACGCCTAATATTTCTTTTCGGAATATTTAGTAACATCTGAAAAAGTCAGTAACTGGCAATGGTGTAAGCCGATGAGGCGGCCCTGTGGTGGGCACTGGCGCGACGGCCGCTGCAGCGCCTGTGGAGCGCCAGCCACAGCGCGGAGGCGGGCTCCCAGCTGCTGACTCGTGCGGAGACTGCACCAGCTCTCACAGTACTGAGTGAACACCGCAAAGTCGAGATTTCCTTACGTCCCCAGCGTGTATTTCCGTCTTTTTGATGGGCAGTAATAAAGTCTTAATCATCGCCCAGAGAAAATGAAGCTGTGACCGTGAGACTAGTTTATTCCCCCTTCACTGCGACACCCTTTTTCCCAACGACAGATGACTTGGTGGGTATCTTAGCAGAAGAAATCTCCGTTTTTGATGTTCCAAGATCACCTGATCATATTTCTTGAGCAAAAACACAACCTCGGACTGCTTCCCGCGCCACTTCGCCTCGACAGCCGCCCGTAACCTCGTCAGGATATTGCGTTGACATGCTTCTGTGACGAGTTGTCCACTACGAGGCTGATCTGTTAGCACGACACCATGAAAGTTAACACATTCGACACTGCTATTTCTCCTCTTTGGCTGCGTAGGTGAACTGGCGATTTTCTAGCAAGTTTAAAGAGTGGTTACGCAGTAGTCACGCATCAGAAGAACACGTCTAGCATCATTTTAAACGCCATTAGGGACAGATTAGGAAATCAGCACTGGTGTTTTAGCGTTGCGAAAAATACAGGAAAAAAAACTTCCTACTAGAGAGAGCTTAACAGTTGCTCACAAAGGTTTTCGAACAGAAATAAGAAGAAACCGGCACAAGTGCTTTTTTATTCCATATTTTATGACAAAAATGATTACATGTATTCCATACATAATTTACTTCCAAATGGTAGTCTTGAAAACATTGTGATACACAAAGTCCAACACATGAGCCATTATACGATTATCTGCTTTCTTTCCTAAGCGCTTGCCAGTTTCTTTCTTTCCTTTTCAGAGGAAACTCTACATTAACAAGTGGCGTTTCCTTTGTTGCAGTGGGCGGAGCTCTTCTAGAAAATGGCGTGCAAAATTTTTATCTATGCTAGTGGTTGGTGTTGGTTCCAGCGATCAAATGCCTCTTCCTGCAGCTACCAAGTCCTTTTTTTTTTAAATACACATTCCATTGATGATACCTTTTTCTTGTTGGTACCCTTGTTCAAAATAAAACCATTAAAGTTATCGTTAGAAAAGTGTGAAAGAAATGTTTTGCACGCCATTGTTTTGCTTGCGAATGCGAAGCAGTCGTAAAGCTGACTGACACGGTCTGCACCTGCCTCCTTCACGTAAAAGTCTGTGACAATGTTTGCCTTTATTGTTCCTGTAGCACCACTTCTTGAACGTACACAAACCTCCTGGCTGCCTTATGTTTTGTGGGGAGGCAATACACATAAAGTTCATTTTTCCATTTGAGCGCTAGAATGGGACCATATATAGGGTATTTCCGTTAGAGCATGCGAAAATGTAACAGGAGGTAGAGAATACTTCACTTGACAATTTGAGATAGGGAACCAGTGGTCGGAGAAGCCAACTTAAAGAGAGATGGAAGTAAACTTGTCTCTCGCTTTGTCTAACATTACTGTTTTCCAGCTTAAACTAATACGCGTACAAGTTTTACACGTACTGTACTGTTTATGTACACGTAAATTTTTAATTCCCTGCAAGGGAACGAGAAGGACTAGGGAGTCCGCATGGCCACCTGTATTTGCTGTTCTTTGGAGAACGCACCCCTTGGCTGTTGGTGAGAGGATGTGGATACAACACGGCGGTGCACCGCCTCACTCCAGTGTGGACGTCCGCCACCAGCTCTGTGCTGTGTCTCCTGTCACTGTATTGGAAGGGGAGGTCCGCGAGGTCACCCGACCTCAACCCCTTCATTATTTCCTATGGGGGTAACGAAAGTCACACGTGAATGAGACCGCAGGGGATACGGAGATGGGAATTGTAGCTGCCTGTGACGTCATTCGAAAGGCACCAGATATATTTGCGGGGGTGCGTCACAATCTTGTTCGCCGATGTCGTACTTGCGTTTCAGCACATTTTATAAGATACAACACAAATGGTACGTTCATTTTGTCAATGATGGTATTTGCAGTTAACTGTAACCAATGTAAATAAAAAAGTACACAGTAATGTGATTTTATTCCTATGATGTCCATAACCTGGCTTCTCCCACCCCAGGTTCCCTACCTCAAATTGTTCTGTGGAGCATCCTCTGTGTCCTGTTAAATTTTTACAGGCTCTTACAGAAACACCCTGTGTGTATAACCTTCAGCGTACTTGTTTCGAAGATTGTTGTTAGGCCCTTTCTCTTCTTCACGAGTTCAGAGAGCTAGTGTCTGATGTTCCTACAACATGTTCAGTAAAGCCATACTTTTAAACCGCGCTCTGCTTCGCGTAGTGAAGAAAATATGAGCTACTATGGCTATCCTATAGGCGGCAATAGTGTTGCATGTGGGAAAACACGCTGCAGTGAACGGAAAAGCTGCGCCCGTATGGGATACGTGTCGACGTCGACAGGGTGGATACATGCGCGCCCTTAAGGAGTCCGGGCGTAGTGCTGAATGTTTTAAAAAGCAATTTAGAAGCAAGCTCATTCAGTATCACCTTTTCCGACGATGGTTGGTTCTTCGTTTTCGATCCTTTGCCTTGGGGATGTAGTAATACACCCATCACTGGTCCATGCCGATTATACGGTTAGAGAAATCATGACTTAGCCTGACACAGCTGCAACATTCCTGCTGCTGCATCGAGCTCAGTTTAAGTGTGCGGGCCCCGATTCCCCGTCCGTGTGCATTCGCATTCGTTCGTCTGCGACCGACTTAGCCTAAGTGGCGCCAGTGCTGGTTCCCATGATATGCTGAGTTGAAACTCCGTGCCTCTATTAATCAGGACGTCACTTATGCGTACTTTGACTGCTTCTTTAATGATGGAGTCTCTGTACATGGAGGACGACAAGAGCATCTTTGTCTCTCCGTAATTCATGCTATCTCTCGTTTCGAGACAGTTTACAGCAACAGCAGATTTCTCTGTCTGACCCAATCTGCTATGACGTCTATATTCAGCGCATCTATCTTTAACACTGCGACGCGTCTGGCCAATGTATGATTTCTCCCACCTTCACGGGATTTTATATATCTTGGTCTCCTTAGATCCAGGGTGCCTGTAACAGAACCCCACATTATTTGTACTCGGGATGCAGGGCGGAAGACACGTTTTTTGATGTTTCTTGAACAACTTGCCGATCTTAAAGGACTCGCTACCAACACAGTTAGAAAATCTGTGGGCAGTATATTCGGCGTATTCGCTATTACCATGTGAAATTCATTGCAGAACTCAATTAGTCTTTCTTATCTCTCACTTCTACTGCCAAACACATATTATCCCGTAACCCTACCTTAAATTCCTTCTACAGCTGTTTTCGAATCCCCAGTGATTATTAGATTTTCATCTCCGTTTACGCACTGAAGTACCCGTTCAGTACCCTCTTATATTTTTCTCTCTCTCTTCATTTTCTACTTGCGACGTTTGCAAGTTGTTTGTTGTTGTAGTCTTCAGTCCTGAGACTGGTTTGATGCAGCTCTCCATGCTACACTATCCTGTGCAAGCTTCTTCATCTCCCAGTACCTACTGCAACCTACATCCATCTGAATCTGCTTAGTGTATTCATCTCTTGGTCTCCCTCTACGATTTTTACCCTCCACGCTGCCCTCCAATACTAAATTGGTGATCCCTTGATGCCTCAACACATGTCCTACCAACCGATCCCTTCTTCTAGTCAAGTTGTCCCACAAACTTCTCTTCTCCCCAATCCTATTCAATACTTCCTCATTAGTTATGTGATCTACCCATCTAATCTTCAGCATTCTTCTGTAGCACCACATTTCAAAAGCTTCTATTCCCTGCTTGCCCAAATTATTTATCGTGAATGTTTCACTTCCATACATGGCTACACTCCATACAAATACTTTCAGAAATGACTTCCTGACACTTCAATCTATACTCGATGTTAACAAATTTCTCTTCTTCAGAAACGCTTTCCTCGCCATTGCCAGTCTACATTTTATATCCTCTCTACTTCGACCATCATCAGTTATCTTCCTCCCCAAATAGCAAAATTTCTTTACTACTTTAAGTGTCCCATTTCCTAATCTAATTCCCTCAGCATCACCCGACTTGATTCGACTACATTCCATTATCCTCGCTTTGCTTTTGTTGATGTTCATCTGATACCCTCATTTCAAGAGACTATCCATTCCATTCAACTGCTCTTCCAAGTCCTTTGCTGTCTCTGACAGAATTACAATGTCATCGGCGAACCTCAAAGTTTTTATTTTTTCTCCATGGATCTTAATACCTACTCCGAATTTTTCTTTTGTTTCCTTCACTACTTGCTCAATATACAGATTGAATAACATCGGGGAAAGGCTACAAACCTGTCTCACTCCCTTCCCAACCACTGCTTCCCTTTCATGCCCCTCGACTCTTATAACTGACATCTGGTTTCTGTACAAATTGTAAATAGCCTTTCGCTCCCTGTATTTTACCCCTGCCATCTTCAGAATTTGAACAAGCGTATTCCAGTCAACATTGTCAAAAGCTTTCTCTAAGTCTACAAATGCTAGAAACGTAGGTTTGCCTTTCCTTAATCTTTCTTCTAAGATAAGTCGTAGGGTCAGTATTGCCTCACGTGTTCCAACATTTCTACGAAATCCAAACTGATCTTCCCCGAGGTGGGCTTCTACTAGTTTTTCCATTCGTCTGTATAGAATCCGCGTTAGTGTTTTGCAGCCGTGACTTATTAAACTGATAGTTCGGTAATGTTCACATTTGTCAACACCTGCTTTCTTTGGGATTGGAATTATTATATTCTTCTTGAAGTCTGAGGGTATTTCGCCTGTCTTGTACATCTTGCTCGCCAGATGGTAGAGTTTTGTCAGGACTGGCTCTACCAAGGCTGTCAGTAGTTCTAATGGAATGTTGTCTACTCCGGGGGGCCTTGTTTCGACTAAGGTCTTTCAGTGCTCTGTCAAACTCTTCACGCAGTATTATATCTCCCATTTCATCTTTATCTACATCCTCTTCCATTTCCATAATATTGTCCTCAAGTACATCGCCCTTGTATAGATTCTCTATATACTCCTTCCACCTTTCTGCTTTCCTTTCTTTGCTTAGAGCTGCGTTTCCATCTGAGCTTTTGATATTCATACAAGTGGTTCTCGTTTCTCTGAAGGTTTCTTTAATTTTCCTGTAGGCTGTATCTATCTTACCCCTAGTGAGATAAGCCTCTACATCCTTACATTTGTCCTCTAGCCACGCCTGCTTAGCCATTTTGCACTTCCTGTCGATCTCATTTTTGAGATGTTTGTATTCCTTTTTGCCTGCTTCATTTACTGCATTTTTGTATTTGCTCCTTTCATCAATTAAATTCAGTATTTCTTCTGTCACCGAAGGATTTCTACTAGCCCTCGTCTTTTTACCTACTTGATGCTCTGCTGCCTTCACTATTTCATCCCTCAAAGCTACCCATTCTTCTTCTACTGTATTTCTTTCCCCCATTCCTGTCAATTGCTCCCTTATGCTCTCCCTGAAACTCTGTAAAACCTCTGGTTTAGTCAGTTTATCCAGGTCTCCTCTCCTTAAATTTCCACCTTTTTGCAGTTTCTTCAGTGTTAATCTACAGGTCATAACCAATAGATTGTGGTCCGAATCCACATCTGCCCCTGGAAATGTCTTACAGTTTAAAACCTGGTTCATAAATCTCTGTCTTACCATTATATAATCTATTTGAAACCTTTTAGTATCTCCAGGCTTCTTTCATGTATACAACCTTCTTTCATGATTCTTGAACCAAGTGTTAGCTATGATTAAGTTGTGCTCTGTGTAAAATTCTACCAGGCGGCTTCCTCTTTCATTTCTTAGCCCCAATCCATATTCACCTACTATGTTTCCTTCTCTCCCTTTTCCTACTGATGAATTCCAGTCACCCATGACTATTAAATTTTCGTCTCCCTTCACTACCTGAATAATTTCTTTTATCTCATCACACATTTCATCAATTTCTTCGTCATCTGCAGAGCTAGTTGGCATATAAACTTGTACTACTGTAGTAGGTGTGGGCTTCGTATCTATCTTGGCCACAATAATGCGTTCACTATGCTGTTTGTAGTATCTTACCCGTACACCTATTTTTTTATTCATTATTAAACCTACTCCTGCATTACCCCTATTTGATTTTGTATTTATAACCCTGTATTCGCCTGACCAAAAGTCTTGCTCCTCCTGCCACCGAACTTCACTAATTCCCACTATATCTAACTTTAACCTATCCATTTCCCTTTTTAAATTTTCTAACCTACCTGCCCGATTAAGGGATCTGACATACCACGCTCCGATCCGTAGGACGCCAGTTTTCTTTCTCCTTATAACGACGTCCTCCTGAGTAGTCCCCGCCCGGAGATCCGAATGGGGGCTATTTTACCTCCGGAATATTTTACCCAAGAGGACGCCATCATCATTTAATCATACAGTAAAGCTGCATGTCCTCGGGAAAAATTACGGTTGTAGTTTCCCCTTGCTTTCAGTCGTTCGCAGTAACAGCACAGCAAGGCCGTTTTGGTTAGTGTTACAAGGACAGATCAGTCAATCATCCAGACTGTTGCCCTTGCAACTACTAAAAGGCTGCTGCCCCTCTTCAGGAACCACACGTTTGTCTGGCCTCTCATCAGATACCCCTCCGGTGTGGTTGCACCTACGGTACGGCTATCTGTATCTCTGAGGCACGCAAGCCTCCCCACCAACGGAAGGTCCATGGTTCATGGGGGTTGTTTGCAAGTATGCCTGAACAATTGTTGCAGGTGTTGGTTTGCTACTTAATTTAATGAAAACAGCCCTCTCACCAAACTGAAACCTAATCCGACCCCCATTACACCATTTTCTGCTGCTGCTGATATTATTCTATATTCCTCAGGCCAGAAATCCTTACCTCCTTTCAGTTTACTTCACTGACATCCACTACGTATACATTGAACCTTGGCACTTTTTTAGATTTTCTATTTTTCTTACTACTTCAAACTTTTGACATTTCATGCTCCGACTCTTAGAATGTTATCCCGGCGTTGATTATTGCATCTCTTTCTCATGGTCACATATCAATTGGCAGTCCTCTCTCGGATATGCAAACTGGGTCCTAGTCGGGATCTTTTGCTCTTTGAGAAATCATCATGAAACTTTTCCTGTTAGAGGTCACATGTCCTGTGGATATACATTGTGTGTCTTCATGCAATGGTTTCCATTGCCTTCTGCATCTTCGTGTTATTGATCATTTTCTTCCGTCTTTTAGGGGCAGTTTCCCACACCAAGGGCAACTGAGTGTCCTGAAACTGTGTCACCTCTTCCATCCTCTTTGACAAGGGCGGTAGTAGAACAAGGACGATTTCCTATGTCTGCAATCTTCGGACGAAATTGCTAATGATTTGTATCCAAAATTTAAGCAGTGACTGGGTTCAAGCATCGGTGTCAGGGTGCTATGTTTCGTAGCCAAAGGCGCTGCCAGTAGAAGATGAAGATCTACGTGTATTACGGCAATTTGTGTTGGACGAAATCCCGAAACGCGTCTTGATTTAAATAAAGTTGTACAAAGAAGTGTTCGCGGTATTTCTTCAACTAATTAACTCCTCAGCGAAAGAGCTCGACCACATCAGCATAGTCGGATTATCAATAATGAATTAAAATATTCTCAGAAATATGTATTAAAACATAGTATCATACATTGTTTATATTAACTACACGGAATTTTTCTAAAAATTGTAGTATTATTTTTTAAAAGGTTGTGAAAACACAACAGGATAAATTCCTATGAAAATGGAAATGCTTAATGCTCAGGTTAATTCTAGAGTTCAGTCGTAAAATATTCTAAAACTTTTGTTGCAACAGAAAAAGTGCTGTTAGTACTGCTAGATACACAACGGAATACCGAGAACGTAAACAGTGCAGTTGGGTGCGTGTATGGACGCATGGTGCTCATAGCAGCTGTGCCGATCTCATTGAAATTCTCCGTGTTCAGACGTAGACGAGTAACTTTCACACCTCCCATTCGTCAAAGACCGTAATTCACACACGTGAATGCCATGTTTCAAGTTTGCTGGAAGTCACTAAGAGCTCTCATTCCCATATACTTGATGAATATAATGTAAGTAATTTGCGAGCCGCCACTTACTCTGCCCCAAGACAAATACAGAGTTTCTAACTGTTACACTCGACTTTGTGTGTTAAATCTTTAACGTAAGATCGCACCTCTTAATGAGTAGATTGTGAGAACATTTTAAATTTTCAGCTTGGCTCAATAATTATACGAAATATTGAAAGCAAAATTTTTGTTCCCTATGTAAGCGGTTAGAGAGGCAACCTGCAGCAGTAATTGGTTATAGGATGGCCGTTTTAGCCTTTCAGCAATATAAATTCGATTGTTTTGTTTAAAGAACAGAATTCTAAGTTCCTTGAGAATCCCTATTCTGTCCGACACTAATGTAACGCCAAGCGTCCGTCAAGCTGCCTTCACAGGCTGTGTTGTGCGAAAGTAATGTTTCCCATTGAGGCCGCCACCTTAGAGCGCAGCGGGCCGAACGAGTGTGCTGCGCACCACGGATCGGCCGACCTCTCTGCCGCTCGTTGCTTCCCGGCCGGTGGCACTCAGCATTTTCAAGTGGCATTCTTCGCTTCGTCCAACTGCTTTCAGTTCGGCAGATTCTCGATGTGCTATTTACCCTTCGCTGTTTCTTCACGGTATGAAAGACGTTCAAAAGAGAATAGTGGATGCTTGTACAAAAAGAGAAAGTCTAGCGATCTACCGTCACAAGCGTTTAAAAATAAATCGGAAATACAGGAGAGAAGGATGTGCTGCATCAGCTGTGCAACAATGCTGGTATGAGCAGTCACGTCAACATTCTCACACACGTACACGAGGTTCTGGACGACCACGTAGCACAGACGGCCGCCAGGATCGTCGTATCGTAAGGGCATCGTTTGGCAGATGGTACAGCTACTGCAGCACATATAAGAGGGCTCGTGAACCCAGACGTGTCAGCACGAGCTCTTGTACACCGGTTTTTGGCACTGGGACTGCGAGACGCACACCTCCAGCCCGTCTTCCAGCCACGCCGCAACATCGACGTTCGTGGCTGGACGAGTGCCGTCATTGTATCCCTCGGGAGATGGAATGGCGCCCCGTGGTGTTCAACGACGAAAGCAAATTCTGCCTACAGGCAAATGATGGTCGTATGTACACACGACGTAGGCCTGGTGAGAGCTGTGTTGTAAAGTGCATTCGTCCGAGACACCCTTGCCCTCCCTAGGCTAACAGTCTGTGGTTCGATAAGCTACACCTTTGGTGTTTCTGGAGGAGATCTAACCAGCGCTCGGTTCGTGCAGAATGTTGTTACACCCATTCTTCTGCTTTTCTTTTGCCGTTCTTCGAGCAGGATGTCGTTCCAACAGGATAACCCTCGCTCACACGCAGCTCGTGAAACTCGGCGTGCTGTGCAAGACGGCGCAGCATCCCTGGCCACCACGGTATCCAGACTTGTCTCCCGCCGAGCACGTGGGGGTATGATGGGACGAGAAGTGCCTCGTTCGACTCCTCAGCCGACGGCTCTTACAAAACCACGTGAACTGTTGGAACAAGCGTGGCGCAACGTGTCCCAGAACAGTTTTCACCATCTGTACGGTCGGCTGGATGACAGTCAGCGCCTACACTGCGGCCCATGGGGGCGGCATCGCGTGCTAATATCGAAGTTTCAGCACGGGTCGCTCCTGGCACCTCACAACTGCTTCTCCTGTTCATCTGTAAATGTAATCATTTCATGTACTCCATAAGCACTATTGCAGTAGTAAATCTTGGGTGTATTATGCATTCGTTTAAACAACGGGTGCTCCAAGTTTGGTATGACACGTTATTACAATACCACGCAGAAAGAATATAAAAATTTTGTTGACAATGAAGAAACAAAAAATTATTGACGAATGGGATTTATTATTCACTACATCAAGAAGCACTGTATTTTGATTGTGCACTGGACACAGTAAGATATTGCAAGGTAAGAAACAGCTTCTTTCTTGTTTGATGGAGCTGCAGTTAAAAGAAAAAAAATTCGCGTTATAGAAGCGACACATTTCCTTTCCCAAAGCACACTGACGTTAAAGAAAATGGGAGGCCTAGATAATTCATTTTGGCCTCGAAAAAACTGCAGGGATGGTTTCCTCCGTTTTCAAGACCGTCTGCTGTCTCAGTTAAAAGCGCCCACGTGTATATGGAGACGTAACTGATTGATCTGCAAGGTAATTCCCATTTTAAGGACAAATCCTTGTGTGCTAAAACTGTCCAGGATGTTTGCATTGCTTTCCTCAGGTAGAGCGTCCACGTTTACACAATGAGGTTGCAAAAGAACAACAATATTTCGATCGGCATATTTGTGTGGAAGACTTTTTTCGGTTGTAGAACTAAATAGGTCACAATTGAGTGGCAATCTTAGTGTGAAAATACGATATTGCTTGTATATCTACTTATGCTGGCACTTTGTCTCCAAACCGAAATTATGTTATGTCTTCAGTGTGGGCCAGAAAAAGTCAAATAAGACTGAAATGTGTTCCGTTTGAGGTATATGTTGTTTAGAAATGTGAAATATAAAGCAAAGTCGTATGCAGTGCGACTGCATTGAAATTTACATGCGGCGCCTTAGCAGGCTCCCTCCCCCTGCAACAACCTCACAGACATCGTGCCGTAGCGCTGGGGGAAGTGAGCAGCCAGGCGGAGCCTTGTGGCACTCTGGCAAAGGCAACACGTGCGAGCCGAAATCTTGGCCAGCCCTGCTTTAAGGAGTGTGTAAGCTCGCGCTGCCATATCACTGGTGAACCCAATTTCTACAGTATTCCTTTAGTTGCATATACTGCGTAAAGGAAACGTCTAATATAATTTTGTTTCACTAATGTAACACACTATGCAGTTTCATTTTTGAACAATTTTGTTGTGATCTTCGCTCTGAAGCGCCTTCAGCTCTGCACAACTGCATCCATTTGAATCTTCGTACAATAGACTACACTAAATTGGTCTCCCTCTGCAGACTTCCCTCCATCACCACCCCTTGATTTCTCAGGATATGTCATATTAACAGTTGGACTAAGCACATTCTCATGTATTGTTCGATCTGCCCGTGGTCAGCATGTCAGCATGTCCTGCCTACTATGCAGTGGGCCCGGGTTAGATCTCCAGTACGGCCAGGGATTTCTCCTTCTCGAAAGTTCTGAACCGAATTGCACACAGTATTGTGACGCCCTTTGAGAAGCTGCTACACTGAGACGTAGCGGCTCCATTGTTGAGAAAGCTGAACTCAGCGGGGAGTACGACGTGTTGAGGCCGTGCCCCTCCATAGATTCATCCGCACAAAGCCATTAACAGAGGTTGACACGGCGGTCGGTTGGTCCTAACTGGCACAACAGGACAAGAACACAAAGGTACACACAGATGCCAGATGTTTCATTTATATTCAGCGTTAACGAATTTCTCTCTTTTTTCCCTACTACTGCCAGTCTCCATTTTATATCATCTCTATTTGCGGCATCATCAGCTATTTGTTGCTTAAATAGCAAAACTCAATTCCTTTCAGCGCCTCAGTCCCTAATCCAATTCCCTCAGCATCTCCTCAGTTGCACTAAATTCCGTTATCGACCAATGTATTAATACTGGCAAAGACATGTAAACTATTTCTCACATTTTACTTCTGTTATCTCCTTTCACATGGCAAGAAACACTACTGCTCAGATAGATACATACTCAAACATCACTGTATTGTGTGCCTCTCCCAAGTGAGGATGTTGTTAGTCTGCTGCAATCTCTATGCAGCCACTTCTCATGACCGTCACATCATGGAGGCTAGTTCTGTCGCCATTCGACGCCCGTCGACTCATCGCTTTTGATTACTACATACCAAAGTTCTCAAGTGACTGATAACATTAATTTCCGTTTTTAGGTTTACGGGCTCGGTTTTCTACAAAATGAGAAGGAAAACATAACAGGGTACATAGAGCAGAGATGACGTCTACGATAAACTTCGAATGTACCTGTCGCCAATAACATTCCATTAAATTCAGAATTTCTGTATACTATTGAAAAACATTAAACTGAACTGTTCTGTCTGAAAATTGTCTTGTGTATATAATTCACCAATCTTTTTGTCGCAAGTCTCACCAGTTCTTCTCTAGGCTCTGGCCAAGGGCTGTATAATAAAAATTGTATTATGCTCTTCCGATGAAATTATTTTCCATCTGCTCCACAGGATTCAAAATTTACAAATCCAGATGCAACTACCCGATTAGCTGTTAAGCTTTAACAAATATATATTGGTATTATGAGCTTTGTACATTCTAGTAAAACGAACAAACCAGTCTGATAAAAAATGCCATCAACTCAAAACAATTCACTGAAGATAAACTTACGAATTCCAATGAAAATCGCACAGAAAAAAAAACAAGGACCATTTGTGATCGTTGCTCTGAGGGACGACGAGCTCCGGGGGGGGGGGGGGGGGGGGGTTACAGCTTGCGCCGAGGGTATTAGACCACTCAGTCCTCCTTCAAAGGCGTTACTCGTACTCCCCATGAGTAGCCGTTATAGAAGAAGAGAAAACTACAATTTCTGTAGTCTCATAGCAAACACATTTTTAACAGGAAATATATTGACAATCGCGAATATGAAACACATTCGGCTGTATGTTTGAAAGTCGACAATGAAAATTTGTGTCGGACTGGGATGCGAACCCAGGTTTTCCCGCTTTACACGAGCGGTCGGCATAACCGCTTCTGAAATCCGAGCACGAATCAGTGCCATCTCCAAACTTCACGTGTCACAACCTGCACTCGTATGTTACGTTCAGAGGGTTCAAATGGCTCTGAGCACTATGGGACTTAACTACTGAGGTCATCAGTCCCCTAGAACTTACAACTACTTAAACCTAACTAACCTAAGGACATCACACACATCCATGCCCGCGGCAGGATTCGAACCTGCGACCGTAGCGGTCACGCGGTTCCAAACTGAAGCGCTTAGAACCGCACGGCCACACCGGCCGGCTCGTATGTTACGTACGTTACCGTCCAAGCAGGGCGTATTTATTGATAGTCTATTTCTGAACAATACGGGTATTGCTATTTCGTACTCAGTGACCAACAGCAGGCCCTCAACTCTCAATAAATATGTCCTTCCTGCAAGGGAATGTACGTAATGCACGAGTGCAGGTTGTGAGACGTGAACGACGACATTTGGAAATTTGGTCTGGACGTTATTCGTGCTCGGCTGGCTGAAGCCGGAAATTTTCACTTTCGTCATTCCAATGTTCAACTGAACGTGTGCCTGTTCGCAACTGCGACTTTTATTTCTTGTATTTCTTGAAAGCTGTAGTCAGTTCAGTGCCTATTCCTCTGGACATTCATGCATGTCCGAAGGAATATTGCATCGTACTTCTGAATAACAAAGGCAGTGCTATTTCGTACATACACTCCTGGAAATTGAAATAAGAACACCGTGAGTTCATTGTCCCAGGAAGGGGAAACTTTATTGACACATTCCTGGGGTCAGATACATCACATGATCACACTGACAGAACCACAGGCACATAGACACAGGCAACAGAGCATGCACAATGTCGGCACTAGTACAGTGTATATCCACCTTTCGCAGCAATGCAGGCTGCTATTCTCCCATGGAGACGATCATAGATATGCTGGATGTAGTCCTGTGGAACGGCTTGCCATGCCATTTCCACCTGGCGCCTCAGTTGGACCAGCGTTCGTGCTGGACGTGCAGACCGCGTGAGACGACGCTCCGTCCAGTCCCAAACATGCTCAATGGGGGACAGATCCGGAGATCTTGCTGGCCAGGGTAGTTGACTTACACCTTCTAGAGCACGTTGGGTGGCACGGGATACATGCGGACGTGCATTGTCCTGTTGGAACAGCAAGTTCCCTTGCCGGTCTAGGAATGGTAGAACGATGGGTTCGATGACGGTTTGGATGTACCGTGCACTATTCAGTGTCCCCTCGACGATCACCAGTGGTGTACGGCCAGTGTAGGAGATCGCTCCCCACACCATGATGCCGGGTGTTGGCCCTGTGTGCCTCGGTCGTATGCAGTCCTGATTGTGGCGCTCACCTGCACGGCGCCAAACACGCATACGACCATCATTGGCACCAAGGCAGAAGCGACTCTCATCGCTGAAGACGACACGTCTCCATTCGTCCCTCCATTCACGCCTGTCGCGACACCACTGGAGGCGGGCTGCACGATGTTGGGGCGTGAGCGGAAGACGGCCTAACGGTGTGCGGGACCGTATCCCAGCTTCATGGAGACGGTTGCGAATGGTCCTCGCCGATACCCCAGGAGCAACAGTGTCCCTAATTTGCTGGGAAGTGGCGGTGCGGTCCCCTACGGCACTGCGTAGGATCCTACGGTCTTGGCGTGCATCCGTGCGTCGCTGCGGTCCGGTCCCAGGTCGGCGGGCACGTGCACCTTCCGCCGACCACTGGCGACAACATCGATGTACTGTGGAGACCTCACGCCCCACGTGTTGAGCAATTCGGCGGTACGTCCACCCGGCCTCCCGCATGCCCACTATACGCCCTCGCTCAAAGTCCGTCAACTGCACATACGGTTCACGTCCACGCTGTCGCGGCATGCTACCAGTGTTAAAGACTGCGATGGAGCTCCGTATGCCACGGCAAACTGGCTGACACTGACGGCGGCGGTGCACAAATGCTGCGCAGCTAGCGCCATTCGACGGCCAACACCGCGGTTCCTGGTGTGTCCGCTGTGCCGTGCGTGTGATCATTGCTTGTACAGCCCTCTCGCAGTGTCCGGAGCAAGTATGGTGGGTCTGACACACCGGTGTCAATGTGTTCTTTTTTCGATTTCCAGGAGTGTATTTGAACTTACAATAGAAATGGTAAAAGGGATCGTACATACATAGACTCGGCGATTACAGAAGCACCTGTCACCGACAATATGTGCCACTACGCCGGTCTGTTCTGGTGGTCAAAAACAATGTGGTTTTACACAACCAGAAAGAAAAGGAAAAACCCCTGTACATCAGTAAACTAGATGAATTTCAATGCTCATGCTTCCATCTGGGCGGTTACCCATCAGTGATCTGCTTTCACAAAACATACGCTGGACATTTGTATAAAATAAATGTGAATACATCGGATTCTGCTTATCTGATATCTCTGTCTGCGTCTCGGCGCTATTATAACGAATTAGGCAGTCCTTCACAGAGGTCAGACCTCTGCTCAGGAGCAATCTCGCGACTCACTCCATGGGCCCGACCACACCGCAAGACGTCGCCTCACACCTGCTCTATGTTATGCTTCTTATCACTGGGAACCGTAAACCGAAATGGGACGTTCGGCGACGGTAAAACAATAAAGTACTCATTAAAATTTTTCAGATGTGGGCTGAAACATGCTACGCATACGCATCAGTGTAATGGTCGCAGAAACAGTACTAAGCAACGGCGAAAACGGTCTCTAGGTCCTACCTTTATGTCTTGAAACAGACGCGGAAGATACCCAGACGATATTCATCCAGTGCTTCAGAATGAGAGCACTTAGCCACCGCCAACAAATTTTAAATCTACTTTAGAACCATTTAAAAACTTTTCCTGGCTGTTTTCCAAGTTTTCTCTTAACTTCATATGTCGTTCAGAGCGAGGTTTCCTCAACAAAGCAGTTTTGACACACTTCTTTTATAAAGTGAAGTAAACAAAAACTGTCGATAGTACTCCAGTGCAAGTTCATAATAATGAGCACCATACATGAGTGGGGCAGAAACTCTCGTTCCATTTTGCAAACCAAAACACAAGAATAATAAAAAAATCCAATTTACTATATTTCGAAACAGACTGTCTGCTAAATTACTTGAGCCTTATGTGCCAGAAACTAAATGTTTATTACCGAGCTGCATTTGAAACACGTTTTGTTTCGTACCACCTGATTTCGGTTCACTTACGCGAAATGCTCCCAAACTTTTTTGATTTGCGTTTTTCATTCACTGAAGATGTTTCTCATTTTCTGGAACGTCAATCCATCAGGACAGTGAAATGAATTTTTTTTTATGCATAACCTCGCTCTCCTCGTCTACCGAACACACTTTGTACGCTATATCCGCGCCACTTAGGTGCTCACATGCAAGTTGAAAAGCACGCTATTTCATCATTCACTTGTGTTTTCGTCTTATATCTCTTTACAACTAGAAATTTGTATTCAAAATGAAAGCTACATTAGAAATAAAGGAAAGATTCAAGAGTGGGATTAAACTTGATGGTGAAAGGTATCAGTGATAAGATTCGTTGATACATTGCTATCCTCCACGAAAACGAGGAAGAATTACTGGATATAGGTATCCGAAGCACGAGCTATAAGGACAAAGTGCCTTTGCTACATACGAACCGTCCCGCCAGTACAAGACACGTCCTGGGCCACCCTCTTCTCACTTCGGCAAATGCAACAGGAAGCTATTTTTCAAGTTGTCCATTAGTAATCTGGCCAATTTGCGTACATACTCGGACCATTTACTTACTTTTTTTTTAATATAGTGTGTAGTGTGGACTGAAGAGATCATCCTTGATGACTTATTCTTCTAGGATGGGATGTAAGGATAAAAGGAAAACACTTTATTAATTACACATTTAGTTAGGCTTGGGCACGCAATGGGTCCTTTAGCCTGCTGTCTCTGGTGATGTCTATCTCCTGTGGAGGGTGAAATGTGTCAAGGCTGTTATGTGTGACTGCTTCCTCGTGTTATGACATATTGCCTATGGGGGGTGAAACGTTATTGACTTCGGTACTCGATACTTGTGCCATCTTGCAGGGTTTACCGTTCCTACCGATTCTAACTGTCGAACTTCGTCCCTAAGGGCATCGATCTTGTCAAAAAGTCGTAGAGCCTTGTCATGGACCTTCTCTTGTGTAGTGGTCTCGTGGAGTGCGGTGCGGATGTCGACGTTTCTTGTCCACCATGGATCGATAGCAAATGTTTTGCAGCGCTTGGAGTTCGTTGTAGTTGGAGACGCACGTAGTTCCCCACGAGGTCGAGCCATACAACATTGTGGGTTTCACCGTTGCCTTGTACAATTGGAGTTTAGTCTTAGGGTTGACATCCTTACTCTTCAGGAACGGAATCAGTGACCTGGCCATCTTCTGGGCTGCCGTCTTCTTGTCGTCAATATGCTGCGTAAAGAGTAATTTTTTGTCAAGGTAGACACCGAGATACTTCACTCCCGGCGACCATAGGATAAATTGGTCAGCTATTTGGAGTCTGTCGTTCAGAACTGGTTTCCTCCGTGTGAATAGAACGGCTGCCGTCTTCGTCGGGTTGATGGTTATCTTATTTTGCAGCGCCCAGCGTTCCATTACAGCAAGTTGCCGTTGCATCCTAGCGATTAGCTGGTCCAAGTGTCGTCCAGTTGTCAGAAAGGCCGTATCGTCCGCATAAAAACTCGCCGTAACAAGGGGGACTGTTGGGACGTCATTTATATATAAGTTGAAAAGCAGAGGCGAAATGACAGAGCCCTGCGGAATTCCTGCGGAGATCAGTTTCATTTCGGAGTTTTTGTCGTCGACTCGGACATACAGTTTCCTGTCCTGCAGAAAGCTGTCTATGAGTAATGTAACAATCCGCAATAGGGGTAGTGCGATGCATTTTGACGATAAGGTTGAGCCGCCACACCTTATCGTAAGCTTTTTCGATGTCAAGGAAGACACCAATCGTGAAGTGCTGCTTGTTGTATCCGTCTTGTATCCATTCGGTGATCCGTAGAAGTTGAAGTTCGGCAGATAAGTTGTCCTTGAAACCGAATTGTTCGGGTCGTATAACATCATGCGCTGTAAGCGTGTCATGGAGCCTCTTCAACAGCACTCTCTCGAGCACCTTGCCAAGGGTCGGCAAGAGGCTAATTGGCCGGTAACTGTTGGGTTCTGCTGGGTCTTTACCTGGCTTGGGTATTGGAACTACTCGAGCCGTCTTCCATGCCGTAGGAAAATATCCCTGCAGAAGGCAGCTGTTGAGAATTCGGGTAAGGAGCACAGTTGGCTTCCTGGGCAACTGTTTCAAATCGGTGATGCTTATGGAGTCGTTGCCCGGCGCATTATTCCGAGTCTTCCGGATAATTTTACGGATCTCTGCTGGTGTGGTGAGTTGTGGGCGGCTCTGCACAGGCGCAGTACGAAAAGCAGTCCATTCTGCTGTAACGACGGCTTCCTGTTCTTGCAGGCGGACGTCGTTCACGGGGGTCGCTGCTGTAGACATCTGTTCTTGGTAAGTCGTAGCATTCAGCTCCGCCTGGGCGAGTTCGTCATAGAGGAGGCCATCTGGTCCTCTGATGGCTCGTTTAGGTGTCCGCTGGTGTCGTATTTTCTTGACTACCTGTTCGTTCTTGGTTCGAAGTAAGAACTCATCCATCTTATCTTCCCAGACCTGCTGTCGCCACTCGGCCACTCTCCTGTGCAGTTCTCGTGTTAAGACGTGTGTTTCTCGTCGATCGATCGGGTTTCTATAGCGGAGCCAACGTCGCCTACTCCTGTTTCTCTGTGTCTTCAGTTCTTGGAGTAGAGGCGGGAACTCATCGAAAGCTACTACAGGGTAGGCCGTGTGAGTAGTTGCCCTCCGTTTGGCTGCCTTTATCTTCTGCGTCAAAGTTTGTACCGCGATGTCGATGGCTTCCGGTGTGGAAACGTCCTGCGTCGGGCAAACATTGTTGTCAAGATCCGAAATTGACCCCAGTTCAGAGTTTGTGAGGTTGGGGGCGGAAGGTTGGCCGTTGCGTTTTCCACTATGCTGATAACAGGTCGGTGGTCAGACGAAAGATCGTCGACGGTGCGGAGCTGGAGGTTCGTCTCAATATTTTTGATGATAGCAATATCGAGGACGTCTGCTTCTTGCCGATCGACGTAAGGAATCCGTGTGGGCTCTCGTGGGCCATGGACTGTGATGCCCAGTTCTTCTTCCATGGCAATCAAAGTTCGTCCACGAGGGTTCGTACGCCAGGAATTCCACGCGACGTGCTTGCTGTTAAGGTCACCTCCTAGGAAGATTTTGTCAAAATTGGTGAAGATACTCCTTAGGTCGTCTGGCACCAGGTTTTTACCGGGGCTGTTGTACGCCGCAATGAAAGTGATGTTGCCTGCCGCCGATCGAACCGTTACTGCTGTTGCCTCCAGATGTTGGAGGTGTGGTAGCGTTTCATGATGGTGCCGCAGTTCCCTTTTAAGCAGAACTGCGGTCCCTCCACCTCGTTGGCCTTGTCTGTCCGTTCTATAGACGTACATGTTACGAAATCTGAGCTCAGTTGTTGGACGAAGATGTGTCTCCGATACAAGTGCGATGTCGATTGTGTGACGTTGTAAAAATTCAGTGAATTCTGTTTTCTTGTGTTTCATTCCGTTGGCGTTCCATATACAGATTTTCAGGTTTCTCGTGGCCCCAGGGCGATCCATCTTAAGGTGTTCCAAAGGCCTTCAATACACTTTCGATTAAAGAAAGTATCCCCACTAGCTGTTGCTGCACGGCGGTGAGAAGTTTCGCGACATCAGAGAGCGCTGGAGCTATAGATTCCATCAAATGAGCTGGTGAGACGTAGGTTTCCGATTCCGGTCGGCGTGGTGATGCTGCGTGGGCGTATGAATAATGCTGACGGTGCTGTCGAGGTGGGCGTGCTTCAGGAGGAGGCTGTGTTACTGGCTGCCGTGTCGCCGCCGGCTGTTCTTGTGGCGTCTGCTGACTGTGGGGCGGAGGGTGTGGCGTCAGGTTGGAGTTCCGTATTACACGAGTCCTCCGTTGAGAGGGCTGCGGGGAAGACCATTGTGTGTATTTCCTGAGAAGTTCCTGGTACTTCTGGCAGCCACGCCATGTGGCAGGATGGTCCTTTTCACAGCACATTTCGGCGGAGCCCCTCGGGGATGAGTACATGCTGAAGATCGGTGTTGTCCTCCACATCGAACGCAGCGAGCAGGCAAGCTGCAATAATTAGCCGTATGTTCGAATCGCTGGCAGTGGCGACATTGAACAGGTCCTTCTTGTCTGTTGTAGGTTTCAATAACTACTTTAGTATATAGAAGGTATTTGATGTCGTAAATCTTGTAGTTTTCCTTTTGGGCTGGCAACGTGACACAGTAAGCATCTTGAGGTCGTAATTTCTTCGTGTTGTCGTCTCGATTTTTAAACTGGTGGACGTTGATGACAGGAAAACCCTTCTCTATCAGTGCGTCTTTCAGCTCTTCCTCCGTAACTTCGGCAGGTAGACGTTTGACAACGACTTTGAGGTCCTTGTCCTCTGCGGCCTGATGTGTAAAAAAGTGGATGTCATTCGACACAAAGAAATTGATGGCCCGCCGTTGATATTCATAGGAGTCAAAGTGATATTTTATCCTGTCTCGTTGGTAGATGGCCTTAAGACTGCCGTCAATATTCGCTTATAGCACCTTGTTGAGTTCCATGTAGTTCTTGGTATGGTAAATAGTAACGGGCGGGACTTTGCGTAGTAAGTTACGGCCAGAGCCATCTGTCCCCTCTTTATCTGCTTCGAGATTGACGTCACTCGTCTGGTCCATACGTTCTGGAGCATCCGTAGTATCTTCCGTCGCAATAGCCGCATAACGGTTGGAAGTTTCCAGTTCTTCTGGACGTTGTCGCTTCCGAGAGTTGTTCTGCTTAGGAGAAGCGTTGAGTCGTTTTCTTTGGCGAACTAGTGTAAAATCGCCCTCTCCGTCGGTGGGCTGCACGGTCCAGACTTCTTCACAGGAGACTCCCTCCATTTCGTCGTCGTCTTCTGGAGGAGAAAATTGTTCCACGTCGTCTACTTGTTCTTCAGGCTGTGAAGTAGGAACTGTACTAGTGCGGTTGTCGTACACTTCCTCACTCTGCAGAATCGTGTGTTGTATTTCACGTCTCAGTCCCCGTTGTTGCCGTCGTTCTGTGTTAGCTGATGTGGCTCGTCATAGGGGTTTGACGTATGTTGTCCTCCGCTCTGCATTCGCATAGCGCTCGTCGTGGTCCTGCCCTCATTATGTTGCCTGTCAGAATCCGTTGTCGTTGCAGGGGTCGTCGCCGTTGTATCCGTCCTGTGGGGAGCGGGGCGGGCCCCGGCGCGACCCAGCCGGCTGGCTCGGACGCGCGCCTTCCGTTGCCCGCACTCTGCGGCAACGCGCGCTCAACTGCCATTTACATACCCGACAGCTTGTTTACGACGTTCAGGCTACGCTCAACAGATGTCACTGCCTACGCGCTTGAGCCGCACGCTCTGCTGTGCGCCGAGTCGACAAACAGGGAGAAAATGCAGTGAGCGCGTTACTGGCCGAAGGGCGCTCTCCAGTCCCAGTCGGGAAAGGAGCAACATTCAGTTCCATTGCGTTATCAGTAAGATCCGCGCTAAACCTGCAAATAACACGTGTAGTAGTAGACGGAGAAGGGTTAGAGAAAGGCGGCAGTAAGAACGGAAAAGGTGTCTGATAAAAGGCTGAAGCTTAGTGAATCAGTAGTATACAAGAGATTCTTACACGTCCAACCCAAACCTACGCAAATGTTTTGCTTTCTTCAGATGACATCCTGAGAGGCACGATACAAAAAGTTGTGCTGAATAATTCAAACAATGTTAAAAGCAGAGAAAATATGTCATATATTATCCATCCTAATTTGAGAATAACAGTGATGCCCATACCAACCGACGTTAGAGGAAATATCGACCTTTATTATCGATTATTAAGGCTGTTAAAGGCTCAGAAAGGAGTTCAATATCCTGCAACAATTTTGTTTATCATTTACCCAATATCATAAAAATCTGACAGGTAGCAAAACAAGGTTTAAATCTAACCTGATATCATTTCTCCTGGACAAGTCATTCTTTAACAAGGATTAATTTTGTTGAAAAACTGGTAACCTCCGCGCACATATAAAAAAATTGGTTCTTGAGTGCAGTTGCATGATCGTGACTAAAAATTTATGTGTGCTCATTAATATTACCAGTAATCACCTATATATAATCTCCTGTAAACAGCCTCACTCCACATCATTTCGACGAAGAGAATTGTTCATTGTTGTTGTGGTCTTCAGTCCTGAGACTGGTTTGATGCAGCTCTCCATGCTACTCTATCCTGTGCAAGCTTCTTCATCTCCCAGTACCTGCTGCAACCTACATCCTTCTGAATCTGTTTAGTGTATTCATCTTTTTGTCTCCCTCTACGATTTTTACCCTCCACGCTGCCCTCCAATACTAAATTGGTGATCCCTTGATGTCTCACAACATGTCCTACCAACCGATCCCTTCTTCTAGTCAAGTTGTACCACAAACTCCTCCCCAGTTCTATTCAATACCTCCTCATTAGTTATGTGATCTAACCATCTAATCTTCAGCATTCTTCTGTAGCACCACATTTCGAAAGCTTCTATTCTCTTCTTGTCTACGCTTTTCATTGTCCACGTTTCACTTCCATACATGGCTACACTCCATACAAATACTTTCAGAAACGACTTCCTGACACTTAAATCAATACTTGAGGTTAACAAATTTCTCTTCTTAAGAAACGCTTTCCTTACCATTGCCAGTCTACATTTTATATCCTCTCTACCTCGACCATCATCAGTTATTTTGCTCCCCAAATAGCAAAACTCCCTTACTGCTTTAAGTGTCTCATTTCCTAATGTAATTCCCTCAGCATCACCCGACTTGATTCGACTACATTCCATTATCCTCGTTTTGCTTTTGTTGATGTTCATCTTATACCCTCCTTTCAAGACACTGTCCATTCCGTTCAACTGCTCTTCCAAATACTTTGCTGTCTCTGACAGAATTACAGTGTCATCGGCGAACCTAAAAGTTTTTATTTCTTCTCCATGGATTTTAATACCTACTCCGAATTTGTCTTTTGTTTCCTTTATTGCTTGCTCAATATACAGATTGAATAACATCGGGAATAGGCTACAACCTTGTCTCACTCCCTTCCCAACCACTGCTTCCCTTTCATACCCCTCGACTCTTATAACTGCCATCTGTTTTCTGTACAAATTGTAAATAGCCTTTCGCTCTCTGTATTTTATCCCTGCCATCTTCAGAATTTGAAAGAGAATATTCCAATCAACATTGTCAAAAGCTTTCTCTATGTCTACAAATGCTAGAAACGTAGGTTTGCCTTTCCTTAATCTTTCTTCTAAGATAAGTCGTAGGGTCAGTATTGCCTCACGTGTTCCAACATTTCTACGGAATCCAGTCTGATCTTCCCCGAGGTCGGCTTCTATCAGTTTTTTCATTCGTCTGTAAATAATTCGCGTTAGTATTTTGCAGCTGTGACTTATTAAACTGATAGTTCGGTAATTTTCACATCTGTCAACATCTGCTTTCTTTGGGATTGGGATTATTATATTCTTCTTGAAGTCTGAGGGTATTTCGCCTGTCTTGCTCACCAGATGGTAGAGTTTTGTCAGGACTGGCTCTCCCAAGGTTGTCAGTAGTTCTAATGGAATGTTGTCTACTCCGGGGGTCTTGTTTCGACTCAGGTCTTTCAGTGCGCTGTCAAACTCTTCACGCAATATCATATCTCCCATTTCATCTTCATCTACATCCTCTTCCATTTCCATAATATTGTCCTCAAGTACATCGCCCTTGTATAGGCCCATTATATATTCCTTCCACCTTTCTGCTTTCCCTTCTTTGCTTAGAACCGGGTTTCCATCAGAGCTCTTGATATTCATGCAAGTGGTTGAAGTCTGAGGGTATTTCGCCTGTCTTGCTCACCAGATGGTAGAGTTTTGTCAGGACTGGCTCTCCCAAGGTTGTCAGTAGTTCTAATGGAATGTTGTCTACTCCGGGGGTCTTGTTTCGACTCAGGTCTTTCAGTGCGCTGTCAAACTCTTCACGAAATATCATATCTCCCATTTCATCTTCATCTACATCCTCTTCCATTTCCATAATATTGTCCTCAAGTACATCGCCCTTGTATAGGCCCACTATATATTCCTTCCAACTTTCTGCTTTCCCTTCTTTGCTTAGAACTGGGTTTCCATCAGAGCTCTTGATATTCATGCAAGTGGTTCTCCTTTCTCCAAAGGTCTCTTTAATTTTCCTGTAGGCAGTATCTATCTTACCCCTAGTGAAATAAGCCTCTACATCCTTACATTTGTCCTCTAGCCATCCCTGCTTAGCCATTTTGCACTTCCTGTCAATATCATTTTTGAGACGTTTGTATTCCTTTTTGCCTGCTTCATTTACTGCATTTTTATATTTTCTCCTTTCATCAATTAAATTCAGTATTTCTTCTGTTACCCAAGGGTTTCTACTAGCCCTCGTCTTTTTACCTACTTGATGCTCTGCTGCCTTCACTATTTCATCCCTCAAAGCTACCCATTCTTCTTCTACTGTATTTGTTTCCCCCATTCCTGTCAATTGTTCCCTTATGCTCTCCCTGAAACTCTGTACAAGCTCTGGTTCTTTCAGATTATCCATGTCCCATCTCCTTAAATTTCCACCTTTTTGCAGTTTCTTCAGTTTTAATCTACAGTTCATAACCAATAGATTGTGGTCAGAGTCCACATCTGCCCCTGGAAATGTCTTACAATTTAAAACCTGGTTCCTAAATCTCTGTCTTACCATTATATAATCTGTCTGATACCTTTTAGTATCTCCAGGCTTCTTCCATGTATACAACCTTCTTTCATGATTCTTAAACCAAGTGTTAGCTATGATTAAGTTATGCTCTGCGCAAAATTCTACCAGGCGGCTTCCTCTTTCATTTCTTAGCCCCAGTCCATATTCACCTACTATGTTCCCTTGTCTCCCTATTCCTACTGATGAATTCCAGTCACCCATGACTATTAAATTTTCGTCTCCCTTCACTACCTGAATAATTTCTTTTATCTCATCACACATTTCATCAATTTCTTCGTCATCTGCAGAGCTAGTTGGCATATAAACTTGTACTACTGTAGTAGGTGTGGGCTTCGTATCTATCTTGGCCACAATAATGTGTTCACTATGCTGTTTGCAGTATCTTACCCGTACACCTATTTTTTTTATTCATTATTAAACCTACTCCTGCATTACCCCTATTTGATTTTGTATTTATAACCCTGTATTCACCTGACCAGAAGTCCTGTTCCTCCTGCCACCGAACTTCGCTAATTCCCACTATATCTAACTTTAACCTATCCATTTCCCTTTTTAAATTTTCTAACCTACCTGCCCGATTAAGGGATCTGACATTCCACGCTCCGATCCGTAGAACGCCAGTTTTCTTTCTCTTGATAACAACGTCCTCTTGAGTAGTCCTCGCCCGGAGATCCGAATGTGGGACTATTTTACCTCCGGAATATTTTACCCAAGAGGACGCCATCATCATTTAATCATACAGTAAAGCTGCATGTCCTCGGGAAAAATTACGGTTGTAGTTTCCCCTTGCTTTCAGTCGTTCGCAGTAACAGAACAGCAAGGCCATTTTGGTTAATGTTACAAGGCCAGATCAGTCAATCATCCAGACTGCTGCCCATGCAACTACTGAAAAGGCTGCTGCCCCTCTTCAGGAACCACACGTTTGTCTGGCCTCTCAACAGGTACTACCCCTCCGTTGTGGTTGCACCTACGGTACGGCTATCTGTATCGTTGAGGCACGCAAGCCTCCCCACCAACGGCAAGGTCCATGGTTCATGGGGGGGGGGGGGGGGAATTGTTCATATGATATACATAATGCTCGTATGTAGCTAACTAATCCACTCGACGTCTGCGGATGCAGTATTGGTTGGTTTGTTGATTTGCGGGAGAGGACCAAACAGCGAGATTAGGGAAGGATCGGGAAGGAAGTCGGCCGTGCCTTTTCAGAGAAACTATCCTGGCATTTGGCTGAAGAGATTTTGGGAAATCACGGAAAACCTAAATCTGGATGGCCGGACGCGGATTTGAACCGTCGTCCTCCCGAATTCGAGTCCAGGGTGCTAACTACTGCGTCATCCTCGCTCGGTATGCATTATTGGTCACGTGTGTGAGACCCATGCCAAATGGGGTTACCAAGAGATATTGAACGTGTAAAAAGATTAGCTGACTCAACTCCTATGCCCCTATGGGCCACCCATATACCTCTTTTGGCGTTTCTTTCAGTTCCGATCAGGACAAGCCAACTATCCTTGCTTCCCCTTCCACGTCTTCCTCCACGCACCTCTGGGCCTTTTCCTTTTTCCTTGAGGATTCCATTCAAATGCCTTCTCGTCGACTGATTCTTCTCAGTTTCTCACTGTGTGCCTCCAATCATCCCCACTTCCTCTCACGTACCTGGTCTTCCAATCGTATCTGGTTTGTTTTGCTTCAAAATTTCTCATAAGTTATCTTTCCCTGGCCTTCAGATATTCGTGATGCGACAGAGCGAAGTATTTATGACGCTTTGTAAAGATGATCATACGTTTTTGTGTACTTCCAAACGATCAGCGGTGTACAGAAGGATCTTAAAAATATGAATTTTTGTTTTGTGTGTGATATTTCTGCTTCGTCATATTGGATACATTTCTGTGAAGGTGGCATTCACCTTCTTTATGTGGTCATTCACATCTTTTCCATCTTCACATCTTCTGTTACCGTGCTACCCAGGTACAAGAATGAGTTGTCAGCCCACACTTTTTGCTTCACTACAAACAGATGCTCTTCCATGATCCGAGAATTTACTCTCAATGCCTTTGTTTTACCTATATTTATCTTGAGGCCAGCGATCTCTGTTTCTTTTTTTGGAAATTGGGCTAACAAAACTCTGTCGTGCAAATCTTTGAGACGTTCATGGATCCCCCACTGGATTCCTCTTCTCCTGCCTCTTTCGATTTCTCACAGATGAGTCAAGAACGAGTAGAAAATGTGCTGGTGCCAAAGTACACGCCTGCCGGACTCTGGTCGTTGCACCTGTTGTCTCTGTGCGATTTCCCTTGTGGGGAACATAACAATTGTAGCCATCACACAGATCTTTGATGATGTTCAGGAATTTCTGCGGCATACCACACTTCCAAAGCACTTTCCATAACGCTTGATGTTTCAGAGAATCGATGGCATTTTCAAAATTAATGGAGCTTGTTTGTGTGCGTTCTCATTGATTTTGAACGGGCCGGCCGGAGTGGCCGTGCGGTTCTTGGCGCTACAGTCTGGAGCCGAGCGACCGCTACGGTCGCAGGTTCGAATCCTGCCTCGGGCATGGATGTGTGTGATGTCCTTAGGTTAGTTAGGTTTAATTAGTTCTAAGTTCTAGGCGACTGATGACCTAAGAAGTTAAGTCGCATAGTGCTTAGAGCCATTTGAACCATTTTTTTGATTTTGAACGAATACAGAGAAAAGCGTCGCAGAAGCCCACTGGTTTGCTGAAACAAACGTGACAGCGTCACAGAGATGCTGAAAACCAGGTCTGGCAGACGCTCGAATACAGACACCTATTATCCCACGAAAGGTGTTCTTCAGCCTCTGGGTATCTCTCCCCTAAACGCGCCCCATACGAGTTTGGAACGGAGGAAACGCCTTAACGTGTGGTACAACGCCATGTACCCTCTGACACGCACTTCACGGTCTGTATGTTGACCCCCCCTCCTCCCAAGATACTCCTCTGCTTCCGAATCCTTGAACGCCAAGCGCTATACCTGGCATATCATATCTGCCAATCGCTTTCTACCCGTTTCATATACCATCTATTGAAGTTTCCACACCAATTCAATCTTAAAGCACAGCTTCGCTTATGTTAAATCTCCCGCGAGTCCCAATGTTACATTTATATATCTACATCATAGCCTGCAAGCCACGAAACGGTGTGTGGTGGCATTTCTCGTACCGCAGACTGAACCGCACTTAGCTGTCTCACCTGATCAATCTTGAAGTACAGCTTCGCTTACCTTAAATGTCCCGCAAAACCGAGTCCCAACATTAGGTTTGCACATCTACATAATACTCTGTATGCCAATTAACAGTTTGCAGTGGAGGGAACTTCTGGTGCCACTAACTGATCCAAACTTACGCGAACAGCGCCTGGGAAGAATGATTGTCGGTAAGCTCTAAATTCACAAATCTTCCCGTCGTGGTCTTTTCGCGAGTTGTTTCTGGGAGGAAGTAATATACTGTCCGAATTTTCCTGGAAAGAGGTCTTCTGAAATTTCATTAGTTGGCCGCTCTCTTGTAACGTCTGCCAATGGTGTTTCTTGAGCATCTCGTGCCGACTAAACGATACGGTAACGAAAGGTAGCGGTCTTCGTTTGAGGTTGTCTATCTCTTCTATCAGTAGTACCTGGTCAGGATCCCATACTGATGAACAATACTCAATAATCGGTCAAACAAGCGTCTTGTAAGCCACTTCCTTCGTGGATGTTACATTTCCTTAAGAACCTTCCTCTGAATCTCTGTGTAGCATCTGCTTTTCCTACTGTTCGTTCTATGTTATCATTGCATTTCAGATCGGTCTATATGGTTAATCCCACATATTTTACGGTAGATAATGATTCCAGCAGTTTTTCATCAATAGTATACATGACTGATAGTGTGCTGCTTGACACAGGCAGCTAGATTAAATATCTGGGCGTGACGCTGTGAAGGCACACAGAATGAGACGATGGGGTAAGGGCTGTAGTAGTCAAGTCGAATGGTCGACTTGGGTTTACTCGGGGAATTTTAAGAAAGTGTAGCACATCTATAAAGGACACCGTGTTAGAACGCCAGTGCAACCCATTATTGAGTATTGCTCGAGTGTCTGGGATCCCACCCACATCGTACCAAAGAGAGACATCGAAGGAATTCAGAAACGAGCTGTTAGGTTTGTTACCGGTAAGTTCGATCAATATACGTGTACTACGGAAATACTTCGCGAGCTCAAATGCGTATTCCTGCAGGAAACACATTATTTTCGCGAAACGCTATTGAGAATTTAGAATTTGAAGCTGATTGCAGAACGATCCTATTGCTGACAACGTACATTTCGCCGAAGGACGGCGGAGATCAGAGAAATCAGTGCTCGTATGGAGGTACATAGATAACAGTCTTTTCTTCGTTCTGTTTGCGAGTGTAACAGGAAATGAAATGGCTGGTAACCTCCTCATGCGCCATATGGTGGCTTGCGAAGTATGTACGAATATGTAGATCCCTCACACTTTGGAAACACATCAGAACTTCCCACCTTCCTTTCTTCTCCTCTTCAAACACTCCCCTTCACTTCTCAGGTCTACTTACGCTACCTGCCTCCCACATACTATAATATAATGCCCGAAATATAGCCATCCTACCACATGTACCTGACTACATCAGTTCCAACCCAAATGATGGCCAACTTCATCTTTCTGCCTTAATGAAATCCTGTTAACTACTTTCTGCATCCTACATATGTATCCGTCTTTCCTTCCCATATGACATCCTCTACAATACCTCTCCCATCCCAGTTTCATACCTTACCATTGCCAGGAACACTGCCATCATCATCACAGAGAGCATAAATACACATCATCAGCAATATACCGTGTACATCATTACTATTCTATCACGGTAAGCCTGAGTCCAACACACTGTTTCGATCTCCCAGCTCACTTCATTTTACAATGTGAGTAATTCTGCCATCAGACCCTGAAGCTAATGCGATGACAACCAGCCGCCGTTTCATCTCTTGCCATATGGCGTCATCTTGAAAGACTTATGGAAGAGCATTGTGTCAGCACACCGCACTCCAAGCCGTTGCCAATTTCCCAGATCTTGGAGGCGCAACTACACAAATAGGCCCTCAGTTTGCCTTAAGTGACACGCTGTTCTCGTCTACACACCAAGAAAAAATGTCTGGCATTACTGGGAATTGGTTCAAATGGCTCTGAGCACTATGGGACTTAACATCTGAGGTCATCAGTCCCCTTGAACGTAGAACTACTTAAACATAACTAAGCTAAGGACATCACACACATCCATCCCCGAAGCAGGAGTCGAACCTGCGACCGTAGCGGTCGCGCGGGTCCGGACTGAAGCGCCTAGAACGACTCGGCCACCGCGGCCGGCATGCTGGGAATTCAAACAAGGCCCTCGGAATGACTGCAGAGCTACGGAAGCCTATTTATTATAAAAAATTACTTTTTGTAACCTTTTGTTTGAAAACGAAGTACACTCGGTCACCACCAACCCGCTTGCAAAAGAGGAAATGTAGGTCCAAAATGAAACAGGTGAGCGCATTGTATGCGTATTAACGTTCTCGCTGTCACTGAGATGCGAACATCCCAGAGGTACAGCAGTAATTTGCTGCATTTTATTGGTATGTATCAATGTCCCAATGGAAAAAGTAAGACGACTAATGATTTGCAGAATTCATGTATTAACAGCTTGTATCTGTAGGTTGTGCTGTCTCCAAGTTTCATTGTTAACTCGGTGCTCCGCTCCTCCATACATTTTCGCGCCGAATTAGTTTGCGCCTCGAGATAGGCAAGTCAAAGCAGAGATCTGTAAAGCGGGGTGCTGCCTAGCCTTTTCGAGTCAGTGACCCACACGCACGTATTGTAGTTTGCAGCGAGACCACATGCAGCACCTCTAATCTGCGTTAAGAACTTGGAGAAACGCTCAATCGACTTGGGTGTGTTTCATGTATGTCTTGCAGTTTTTTACACAGACGGCTTCTGAAATCCCGGAGCCACTTACGAATAGCCCTTTCTGATGTTGGATAATTAAACTGCAGGAATATTTATTTCTGTTGCTACTTCTCACTGCTAAATTAATTAAATTAATCATACATTGTCTTCCCCTCTGAGAAAAAATGAATAGGTAATGACAGGGTTAAGGAAGGAGGAATACGATGACGAAGGAAGTGTTGTTAATGCATCCTGAAGAGGAAGTAGCAGCAACATGATAACCAAAAGCAGTCCATTGATGGTATCCGTAACTGTGCTGTCAGGCAGCTATTGTTCTGATACCACAGAGAGAATAGGGAGATACTCTCCCTGTGGAAAATTTATACCTTTTCATGAACAGGATGTGACATCATGGCAAACAAAGAAACTGAGAAAATAGACATTATGTAAAAGCGATCCGGTTGTAAATACACCGAAGACTGACAGAAACTGGTACATGTGCCTGATACCGTGTAGGGCCCCAGCGAGCACGCAGAAATGCTGCAGCACAACGTGACATGGACTCGACCAATGTCTGAAGTAGTGATGGAGGGAACTGACACCGTGAATTCTGCAGGGCTGTGCATAAACCCGTAAGAGTACGAGGAGGTAGAAATCTCTTCTGAACAGCATGTTGCAAGGCATTCCTGATACGCTCAATAATGTTCATGTCTGGGGAGTTCGGAGGGCAGCGGAAGTGTTTAAGCTTACAAGAGTGTTCCTGGAGCCACTCCGTAGCAATTCTGGACGTGCATGGCGTCGCATTGTCCTGCTGGAATTGCCCAAGTCCTTTTTGAATGCGCAATGGACGTGAATGGATGCTGGTGTTCGGACAGGATGCTTACGTACGTGTCACCCACTAGAGTCGTATCTAGACATATCAGGGGGTCCCATTTCACTCCAAGTGCACACTCCCCACACCAGTACAGAGCCTTCAACAGCTTGAACAGTCCCATGCTGACATGCGGGCTCCTGAGTTTATCTCTATGTCGGTACACGTCCATCCGCTTGATACAATTTGAAGAGTCTCGTCCGACCAGCCAACATGTTTCCAGTCATCAACAGTCCAATGTCAGTGTTGACGGGCCCATGCGAGGCGTAAAGACTTGTGTGCATACCGGGGGGGAATCATTCCTGATGTGGAAAGGGTCCTTCCGGATGCCATGAAGGGTACAGGGTGCACCCATCTGCAGGTGGTCGCTCATGTCGGCACCAATGATGTGTATCGCTATGGATCGGAGGAAATCCTCTCTGGCTTCCGGCGGCTATCTGATTTGGTGAAGACTGCCAGTCTCGCTAGCGGGATGAAAGCAGAGCTCACCATCTGCAGCATCGTCGACATCACTGACTGCGGACCTTTGGTACAGAGCCGAGTGGAGGGTCTGAATCAGAGGCTGAGACGGTTCTGCGACCGTGTGGGCTGCAGATTCCTCGTATTGCGCCATAGGGTGGTGGGGTTTCGGGTTCCGCTGGATAGGTCAGGAGTCCACTACACGCAGCAAGCGGCTGCACGGGTAGCAGGGGTTTTGTGGCGTGGACTGGGCGGTGTTTTTAGGTTAGATGGCCTCGGGCAAGTACAGAAAGGGCAACAGCCTCAAAGGGTGCGGGGCAAAGTCAGGACATGTGAGGACCAAGCAGCAATCGGTATTGTAATTGTAAACTGTCGAAGCTGCATTGGTAAAGTACCGGAACTTCAAGCGCTGATAGAAAGCACCGAAGCTGAAATCGTTATAGGTACAGAAAGCTGGCTGAAGCCAGAGATAAATTCTGCCGAAATTTTTACAAAGGCACAGACGGTGTTTAGAAAGGATAGATTGCATGCAACCGGTGGTGGCGTGTTTGTCGCTGTTAGTAGTAGTTTATCCTGTAGTGAAGTAGAAGTGGATAGTTCCTGTGAATTATTATGGTTGGAGGTTACACTCAACAACCGAGCTAGGTTAATAATTGGCTCCTTTTACCGACCTCCCGACTCAGCAGCATTAGTGGCAGAACAACTGAGAGAAAATTTGGAATACATTTCACATAAATTTTCTCAGCATGTTATAGTCTTAGGTGGAGATTTCAATTTACCAGATATAGACTGGGAACCTCAGATGTTTAGGACGGGTGGTACGGACAGAGCATCGAGTGACATTATACTGAGTGCACTATCCGAAAATTACCTCGAGCAATTAAACAGAGAGCCCACTCGTGGAGATAACATCTTGGACCTACTGATAACAAACAGACCCGAACTTTTCGACTCTGTAAGTGCAGAACAGGGAATCAGTGATCATAAGGCCGTTGCAGCATCCCTGAATATGGAAGTTAATAGGAAAAGGGAGGAAGGTTTATCTGTTTAGCAAGAGTAATGGAAGGCAGATTTCAGACTAGCTAACAAATCAAAACGAAAATTTTTGTTCCGACACTGACAATGTTGAGTGTTTACGGAAAAAGTTCAAGGTAATCGTAAAAGGCGTTTTAGACAGGTACGTGCCGAGTAAAACAGTGAGGGACGGGAAAAACCCACCGTGGTTCAACAACAAAGTTAGGAAACTACTGCGAAAGCAAAGAGAGCTTCACTCCAAGTTTAAACGCAGCCAAAACCTCTCAGACAAACAGAAGCTAAACTATGTCAAAGCTAGCGTAAGGAGGGCTATGCGTGAAGCGTTCAGTGAATTCGAAAGTAAAATTCTATGTACCGACTTGACAGAAAATCCTAGGAAGTTCTGGTCTTACGTTAAATCAGTAAGTGGCTCGAAACAGCATATACAGACACTCCGGGATTATGATGGCATTGAAACAGAGGATGACACGCGTAAAGCTGAAATACTAAACACCTTTTTCCAAAGCTGTTTCACAGAGGAAGACCGCACTGCAGTTCCTTCTCTAAATCCTCGCACAAACGAAAAAATGGCTGACATCGAAATAAGTGTCCAAGGAATAGAAAAAGCAACTGGAATCACTCAACAGAGGAAAGTCCACTGGACCTGACGGGATACCAATTCGATTCTACACAGAGTACGCGAAAGAACTTGCCCCCCTTCTAACAGCTGTGTACCACAAGTCTCTAGAGGAGCGGAAGGTTCCAAATGATTGGAAAAGAGCACAGGTAGTCCCAGTCTTCAAGAAGGGTCGTCGAGCAGATGCGAAAAACTATAGACCTATATCTCTGACGTCGATCTGATGTAGAATTTTAGAACATGTTTTTTGCTCGAGTAGCATGTCGTTTTTGGAAACCCAGAATCTACTCTGTAGGAATCAACATGGATTCTGGAAACAGCGATCGTGTGAGACCCAACTCGCTTTATTTGTTCATGAGACCCAGAAAATATTAGATACAGGCTCCCAGGTAGATGCTATTTTCCTTGACTTCCGGAAGGCGTTCGATACAGTTCCGCACTGTCGCCTTATAAACAAAGTAAGAGCCTACGGAATATGAGACCAGCTGTGTGGCTGGATTGAAGAGTTTTTAGCAAACAGAACACAGCATGTTGTTATCAATGGAGAGACGTCTACAGACGTTAAAGTAACCTCTGGCGTGCCACAGGGGAGTGTTATGGGACCATTGCTTTTCGCAATATATATAAATGACCTAGTAGATAGTGTGTGAAGTTCCATGCGGCTTTTCGCGGATGGTGCTGTAGTATACAGAGAAGTTGCACCATTAGAAAATTGTAACGAAATGCAGGAAGATCTGCTGCGGATAGGCACTTGGTGCAGGGAGTGGCAACTGACCCTTAACATAGACAAATGTAATGTATTGCGAATACATAGAAAGAAGGATGCTTTATTGTATGATTATATGATAGCGGAACAAACACTGGTAGCAGTTACTTCTGTAAAATATCTGGGCGTATGCGTGCGGAACGATGTGAAGTGGAATGATCACATAAAATTAATTGTTGGTAAGGCGGGTACCAGGTTGAGAGTCCTTAGAAAATGTAGTCCATCAACAAAGGAGGTGGCTTACAAAACACTCGTTCGACCTATACTTGAGTATTGCCGATCAGTGTGGGATCCGTACCAGATCGGGTTGACGGAGGAGATAGAGAAGATCCAAAGAAGAGCGGCGCGTTTCGTCACAGGGTTATTTGGTAACCGTGATAGCGTTACGGAGATGTTTAATAAACTCAAGTGGCAGACTCTGCAAGAGAGGCGCTCTGCATCGCAGTGTAGCTTGCTCGCCAGGTTTCGAGAGGGTGCGTTTCTGGATGAGGTATCGAATATATTGCTTCCCCCTACTTATACCTCCCGAAGAGATCACGAATGTAAAATTAGATTCGAGCGCGCACGGAGGCTTTCAGACAGTCGTTCTTCCCGCGAACCATACGCGACTGGAGCAGAAAAGGGAGGTAATGACAGTGGCACGTAAAGTGCCCTCCGCCACACATCGTTGGGTGGCTTGTGGAGTATAAATGTAGATGTAGATGTCGTGAAGCCATCAAGTGTACACGAATGGGCCTTCCGTTCCGAAAGCCCATATCGATGTTTCGTTGAATGGTTCGCACGCTGACTCTTGTTGATGACCCAGCAGTGAAATCTGCAGGAATTTTGCGGAAGGGTTGCATTTCTGTCACGTTGAACAATTCACTTCACTCGTCGTTTGTCCTGTTCTTGCAGGATCTTTTTCCGGCCTCAGCGATGTCGGAGATTTGTTGTTTTACCGGATTCCTGATATTCAGGGTACACTCGTGAAATGTTCGTACAGGTAAAACCTCAATTCATCTCTACCTCGGAGATGCTATGTCCCATCGCTCATGCGCCGACTATAACACCACGTTCAAAGTCACTTAAATGTTGATAACGTGCCATTGTAGCAGCAGTAACAGACCTATCAACTGCGCCAGACACTTTTTATCTTATACAGGCGTTGCCGACCGCATTGCCGTGTTCTGCCTGTTTACATATCTCTGTTTTTGACTACGGATGCCTATACCAGTTTATTTCCTGCTTCAGTGCCATATCGTATTAAACGAGTAATCATTTGTGAACTATATATTGTATTTACGAAGACGTGAAACATCAGTTTACAAGTGGTCCGTGAATTGTTCTGAAGAGACGCGGACTTGCACCCAATAAGGTGTGAATGAATGCTGTAAAAGTCTCGCTGTGCCAAGGGTGTTGCCGTAAAAAAGTGTTGTAAAGAAGGGTTTAACTACCTCTACGTTCAACGCTCTGCGGCGCTATGTTCTGTATGTCAGAATACCAACGTCTTCCGTACTGCTATCTCTCTGTTCCATTCTGCTACTCTGGAAGACAATTCCAAGTACGTCGTCTCATAATAAAGGTGAACAGATCACTTATTATCACTACATTTAACTACCCAAGAATCTATTTGTTTTCATCGCATTATTATAATGAATAAATAAAGAGTTGTTTGGTTCTGCAGTCTTCAATTCAAACAATAAATAGGTATCGTCAGCAAGAATTTAATTGAAAGAGGTAAAAGTTACGATTTTCAACCGAACTCCCATGTTGCGTGGAATCAATGCATGGCCGAAGATGATTCTGGTACGGTCGCAGGTTGGAATGCTACCTCGGGCACGGATGTGTGTGATGTCCTTAGGTTAGTTAGGTTTAAGTAGCTCAAAGTTCTAGGGGACTGATGACCACAGATGTTAAGTCCCATAGTGCTTAGATCCATTTGAAGACGCTTCGTGTAGCAGTGTCATGCCTCCCACATTATTAGCCTGTTAGTGGAAGGATGACTGTCCATTAGCTCGAATTTAATTTCTCTGATTTTCCTGTCGTTTCATTAGGAAGTGTAATCAGAGGGGGAAGCAGTATGATGCTAGACACTCTTGGGAAAGCGTCTTATGACTTTTAACGGTAATACTCTTTCTGATGGATGATACTTCTTATTTCTACCACTGGAGTCTTTATCATCACTTCACCTATCAAAATATTTATCCCCTTAAAAGAGCCCACTAGTTGCATTCGAGAATTGTAGATGATACAGAAGTGGTAAAAGGTTGTCATTGGTTATTGCCCCCTCCCGCCCCTCCCCCTCCCCCTCCGCCATCTGTGGCAAGTCATGGTAGTGAAGTGTGTGTGTGTGTGTGAATTAGTTGTATGGAATCAGAGCAGTGATGTGGGTCAACGTAGAGACGTGACGGAATGGAAGAAAGCAGCTGTAGGATTTGGACTTGAACATGACGACACAGTGAAGTTGTCCAGTTCTGGTGTATCAATGCAGACAGCCCAATGTATCGAAAGAGAATGATGTGCCGCTCGTAACGATGTGACGAGGCGTAAGAAGAGTTGCAGTAAAAACGTCCCATTCGCTAGTATTTGCTGCTGTAGTCGAATGCAGATCCATCGTAAATAGTCCCCCAGCATACACTGCAAAGGGAGCTGCATGCAGTAGGCATTTATAGTCGTGTTACTAGGATTTTTGTGTCAGCATCCTCGGTGACCAAGGGCTGCCCTTTCTTCTACATCTTCATGATGAGTATACCGAGGATACCCTCACAATGATACCATGGGCCTGCACACAGGCACACGCGTTCTTGGTTTGACTGCACGTCCCACAGAACGTGTCAGAGACTGGTTGGGGCAGGCAGGCGATCCTAACAGTGAACATCCGCGCACTTCGCTAGTTCTATGGGATATAATGATTAAGAAGTGGCTGGCCTGAAGAAGTGTCATACCGAGGAGATTTGAGGACTCTTCCTCGCTGATTTGAGGCCGTTGTCAAGGTTAGAACATGGACAGTGTGAAAGCTGTAATACAAGAGAATGCTAGCATTTGAGATGTGATGCTACGGAAGAATGTTGAAAGTCGGTGAACTGATGAGGTAAGGAATGAGGAAGTTATCCGCAGTATCGGCGAGGAAAGGAATACATGGAACACATCGACAAGAGGAAGGAACAGAGTGATTGGACGTCTTTTAAGACATCAGGGAATACGTAACTTCCATGGTACTAGAGGAAGCTGTCGGTTGGTTGGTTTGGGGGATGGAACCAAACAGCGAGGTCATCGGTAGCATCGGTTCAAATGGGTCTGAGCACTATGGGACTTAACATCTGTGGTCATCAGTCCCCTAGAACTTAGAACTACTTAAACCTAACTAACCTAAGGACATCACACACATTCGTGCGCGAGGCAGGATTCGAACCTGCAACCGTAGCGGTGGTGCGGTTCCAGACTGAAGCGCCTAGAACGGCCGGCCACCCCGGCCGGCTGGTAGCATCGTATTAGGGAAGTATGGAGAAGGAAATCGGGAGTGCCCTTTCCAAGGAATCGTCCTGGCATTTTCCTGAAGCGATTTAGGGACATGACGGAAAACCTAAATCAGGATAGCCGGACGCGGGTTTGAACTGTCGTCTTTCCGAATGCGAGTCCAGTGTGCTAACCACTGCGCCACCTCCCTCGATGAGGGAGCTGTGGGTGGCAAAAACCGCAGAGGAATACAGGAACTGGAATATATCCAGCATATAATGGAAGGCGTACGTTGCAAGCACAACATTGTCAGTCGCGTAAAGGTATCTTCGATACTGATTGCTCAGATAACCTGCGGTTAATTTTCCTACTTGTTTTTAAATTTATTCCCCCTACCAGAAACAAAGTGACAGTGTGTACCGACACAACAGCCGTCGTAATTTAGCGATCTGGACGACGCAGAACTGAAAGTTAAGTTATAAGGGAGTTCGCTAATGTATTTGCGTGTAAACAGACGTATAATTAATTCCATACCTTCACAAGATAAATTTGTAGAGGAGCGCGAGAGCTTCCTGTAAGCTATATGCAGGCAGAGAGGGAACAGATTTGAAAGCACCTCCTTTTAATATCCGGAAGCTGATGGAATTCTTTCACTTTCAAATTAATGAACTGCTACAGCTTTGTACGCTATAGCTATACACTCGGTATTAAGTTTCACTCGCGATCGGAGAGCTGATCGGCTCTCCATATCGCCGGTCAGATGGGATGGCACGCGGATTTTTATTACGCGTTCATTGTTTTATTGGGGGGTCGCAGACTGCCGCCATTGGCTGGCTCGTCCACCCCGGCCGGCAAGTCAGAGCGGATCCGTATTAATCCGTCTCGCCCGGCCCGACCGCCGTCACCTGTTTATGGCCGCGGCAGTCATCTGCGGCGGTCGCGCAGTCGGGAGAAAATAAAAAAAAAAAGAACACCCGCTTAACTCACCTGCCCAGCACCCGCACATGATCCTGGTTAATTCAGGAGCTATCGGAAACAACAAATCATTTACGTGTTTACATCGAAGTTTGCGTTCTGTACGCTTTTGTACGACGTAGTAATTCAGCGCATGCAAATTATTCTGCCAGTCAAGGTACTAGGCACTGCAAACACTGAGATGTGATACTCAAATGTCTGACTGTTGGTAAGTTCTGACTCGGTTGTGGTAACGGACATCGGTGATGTTCCAAAACCGAACTAACGAAAGAGACTTCTCACTGCTTCATCGTACGTGATATGTAGAGAATGATACTTGTTTTTGACAAATCTGTGTAGTAAAAATGACTGTAGTAACATTAGAGAAAATAGTTAATGTGTCATCCATATCAGTAATACGAAGACGTCCTGGAAAGTAATGGCTCCGAGATTGTTATTCTGCTCTCAGTACAGACTGAGGTGTTACACGTTGACTCTCCCACTTTGCTCACGTATGTTGCAAAACTCAGCGCTAGAGGGCTCCGAATTGTGGAGTGTAATATGGCGCTGGTAACGTAACTATGTTGTTGTGTTAGAAACAGCATGTTGTAATCAAGTTTCTAACCGCATAAAATTGAAAGCTCGATCTCGAAGAGTTCGCTACACATGGATGGAGCATCCTGTGTTCCAGCACAACAACGCCAGACCACACGTGAGCCCTATGACACCTGCAATAATCCGACGCCTTTGGTTTAGTGTCGCCAATCATTCTCCACACAGTCCCGACTCGGCCCCGTTCGGTTTTCATCTGCTTTCGGAACTTAAAGAACACCTTCCAGAACTTCAGTTTGATAGTGATGAAACAGTCCAAGCATAGGCGACGTTGTGGCTCCGTCAACAAAGTCAAACCTGTCACAGTGAAGGTATATACAAAATGGTCTCCCGTTGGACGAAATGTGTTCGTCGCCACGGTGACTATGTTTCGAAATAAATACTTAGACATGTAGAATGTTAATAAGGCGCGTTTCATTTAAAAAGCTTCAAGAGCTTTCAGATCAAGATTTCGGAGGCGTTACTTTTAAGCAGCCCCTCGTGTTACTTACACGAGTGAGGCGTGTGGAGTGCAGATGTCCAACTGCCACCAGCCAACACGTATGGACTACTTACTCTGATATTGTTATAACGATTTTTACTACACAGATTTGTTAAAAACAAGTACAGTTGTGTAATGAGTCTCATAATTCATCTACAAATCACGTACAATGAAACAGCGGGATGATTCTTACGTCATTATTTCAGCTCCTTTTTGAACACCACTAAAATTAACTACCACATTAGAGTCAGAACTTACTAATGGCCAAGCGTTTGAGATTCACACGGCGTAGTATCATTGCCTAGCACCTGAACTTGCTGAATTATTTACATGCGATGAAAGCGTACAAAGACGAGTCTGGGGTATAGAAGAGTGATTGGTAGATAACCTACAATTTCCACGGAAACACGACGATAGACAAGAGTCCAAGGATATGAAGGGGAGGCAGTAATTGATAACAAAATGTGACAGGGTTGTAACCTAACCGTCGTGTTATTCAGCTTGTCTATTGAGCAAGCAGTTTATGAATCTAAGAAGGAATTTGGAAAATTGGAAGTTTGTGGTAAGGACTATGGGACCAAACTGCTGAGGTCATCGGTCCCTAGGCTTACACACTAATTAAACTAACTTAAACTAAGGACAACACACACACCCATGCCCGAGGGAGGACTCGAACCTCCAACGGGGGCAGCCGCACGAAACGTGAGAAGTCGCCTAGACCGCACGGCTACCCTGCGCGGCAAGAAATTTGGAAGGGGGTTAAAGCTGGGGAAGAAGAAATAAAACCTGTTCAGTTTACCTGCTGCATTGTAATTCTGTCGTCGATTACCAAAGATCAGTTGAACGAAATGCACAGTGTCTTGAAAAGACGTTATAGGGCCAATATAAACTAACGTTTAACAACGTTGCCCGAGGGTAATCGAAATAGGTCTAGTAAATATGGGGGAATTGGATTAGGAAATAATACAGTAGCAGAAGAATATTGCAATTTGGACTATAAAGTAAGTAACAGCAGGAGAAGTAAATGGGGTATAAATTCTAATAATAATAATAATAATAATAACAATAATAATAAAGCCCTGCGCAAGCCTAATTGTGAAAGACATCACGTAGGTGACTTGGAGAGTCTTTAACGTAGCCCAGTAGGCAAAGGGGAGCTGCTGTTTATCGTTGAATCCGAAGTACATATGCTTCCTGACGAATCTCCACATCACTGAGAGCTGAAGGCTAGGTTGAAGCCAGGCAGAGATATTCGGTGGTGCGGTCGGGATTCTGCACTAGGTGTGACGTATAAAAAATATGGCCTAGTAAGGAAAACTTTTCTGAATTAATGTTCACATCTGATATAAACGTGTTAGGTACTTAATTCTGAATCTAACGGGAATGTAGTTAAGTATGGGAGTGAAACGTGGATGGTAAACAGTAATGAGAAGAAGGGAATATAGTATTTTCGAAACGCTGTGCTACAGAAGAATGCTGAAAATAAGAGTGGCAAGTGGAGTAAGCGTGAAATTACTTAACATTACCTCCTCTGTAATTGTAGGCGACCACCCAGGTAGTGGCAATCTAACAGGTCTGGGGAGTTCCCTCAGATCTCGGTGGTAAGCATGACATAGCTTTTTGTAGGGAAGGCCGATGGGGGTGACAATGGAAAACAGTGACTACCTTGTTTCCTTTCTGCGGTTGAGTTTTAGCGCAAGCCCCGACGGGGCGACTCAGCCGTGTTTTGTCGGTGTCCTGGAGCAGTCAACATGCAGCATCGGCGTGTCCATCGCAGAGGACTTCGTGGACAACCGGCAACCACCGTCAGCCTAACACGGCGGAGACGTTACGGCCTTCCGGGTAGGAAATACGCTATTATGCTCCACTTGTTGCTACAAGTAGCTGGCATTTCTCTGTCTCGCTCGTCTCAACCTTATAGGGGCTTCATTCATTACGTTTTTGTGACTTTTGTTTAATTGATGCTTAACGTGATACGAACTTGACACTGAAGACTTGTGTGCTCTTTCCTCAGCGATCTCACATACTGAGTGCTGCTGGTTTATAAATCTTGAATGTAGGATCCATCGCAATTAAGTAGTCGAATTCGGACCCTTCCCCAATGTTATGACTGTGGTACTGCCCTTCCTGTTCACCTACTTCCGCATGACTAACTTCGATTATTCTATGTTCAAAGTAAGTGCTTGATTCGCACATGCAAGCAGTGGTCCAAAACAAGCTAAGCAGTTAGGGCTTAACGTCCAGTCGACAATGATGTTATTACAGGGGGAGCGCAAGCATTGTTTGATAAAGGGTGGGGAAGAAAATCGGCCGTGTTGTAAGGAAGCGTCCTGGAATTTGCGTGCAACGATTTGGGTAAATCACAGAAAGCACAAATCTGGATGGTCGAACAGGAATTTGAACGGTCGCCATCCCGAATGGGAGCCCTGTGTGGTAAGCACGGCACACCTCGCTTGATAAGCAGTGGCCAGCCCAGGATAAGGACCACAGTACGTCGAGTCTTCGATGAATTCCCAGACAGAGCAGCACACCCCGACTGCGCCACTAAATCACCTAATTTTAATACTGCAGGAAACGTCTGAGACTATTTGGAACAGCAATATGGTAGCTCCACGTAATGTGATCGTCAGTGACCTGCCTCAGTAGGGTATGAAATACACGACGAAGTTTGTGTTCTCTCTTTCTCAGTAAATGGAGGCTTTTATGATGGCTAGAGGCAGCATTACACTGTGCCAGTATGATGTTTCCAGGGTGGGGGACAAATTTTTTGGATGATGTGGTTATGTCTTTGCTGGTTTACGCTGGATTCATGCTTGGGTGTAGTTAGATTCAAAATGTCAGCGATCATCCTCAGGTACGTGTTCGGATATTCTCGTATCACTACTATTACACGTTGGGTTGGTTTCTTCATGAGGCCACAGCCTTGCTTGCTTGCGCTGTTGTCTACAGCTCCTGTCTGTCACGATTCCGAAATCAGTGGAATGTAAACAAAAAAATGGCTCTGAGCACTAGGGGACTCAACTGCTGTGGTCATAAGTCCCCTAGAACTTAGAACTACTTAAACCTAACTAACCTAAGGACAGCACACAACACCCAGCCATCACGAGGCAGAGAAAATCCCTGACCCCGCCGGGAATCGAACCCGGGAACCCGGGCGTGGGAAGCGAGAACGCTACCGCACGACCACGAGATGCGCGCTGGGATGTAAACAGATAAAGCAAATTCCACGCTATTCATTTTCAAATATTCACAACGTGGAATGACTTGTTTCTTTAGTGCGCAAAAAACGAGTGAGGTGTTGCTCAGGACACGTATTCGGGAGTGGTGTGGGTCAAGTCCCAGTACGGCTATCCATATTTGGGGTGTACATGATATCCTTGAATCGATTAAAGTTAATGTCTGAATGGTTTCTTTGAAATGGTACTCCGATTTCCTTCCTCATGCTTGTGCTTCGTATCTAATGATGTTGTCGTCGACGAGACTTTAATCCCTAATTTCCTAAGTTGCATGAGCAAAATACATCCTCCCTGTTAACAATTACGCTCTAGAACCATACTTACCTTGTATGCGGGCAAACTATTTGTAAAAACAAGCTCATCGGGTTGCATGTAATTCATAGAACAATCAAACTCAAATTAAATACAGTAAAAAAAGAAAAATCATTTGTAAGACACTGTCTCCTACGATAGTGCTATATGTAAGTTATAAATTGTGCAAATTGCATCAGCCTTTGAACACAAGATTTTTTAAAATGTCCTTTTCGTTAGTAGTTTCGACAATTATGATTATTTTCAGGTCGTTCTGCGTTAATAAATCGTTAGGGAAAAACAAACTTATAGCCAAGAATTGCAGCACAGCTAGCCATCATCATCATCATCATTATCACCATCAGCCAATTCGATCACTTAGTGATGCAGCCTCTTTGTGTCGGCGTGTAACATGGCCTATTGGCCGATCTTGAGCTTCCGGTTGCCAGTTCGTTCTGGCTGTCTTTTTTAAGTCTCTGTCCCATCTGTCCGGTGGTCTTCCCCTTGGTCTTTTTTGGTAAATTTGGCTCCGATATATTACTTATTTTGATCACGTGCCATCTTTTGTTCTAGCGACATGACTAGACAACTGCCATGTTAAGGTATTTACCACTGTACCACCGACCTTTGTTGTCTGCCTGACATCAGCTGGTTTCTTTCTCTCTGTCTTTCTTTGTATAGCCCAACAGTTTTCTGACAATGAACTCATTTAACGTCCATGTCACGCGGCCAAGCTATTACTGGCAGTATACATTGGTAAAAACTGTTTCATTCAGCGTGGCCGACATCTTGGACTTCAAAGCTTAGGACTATGTTCCTTGAGCCTGCCATCCTAATTTAAAACGTCGAAATATTTCTGGTTTTAGGTTTCCTTTCATATTTAGCAAATGACCCTAATAGACGTATACACACTTTAAAAAAGTTTTCCATCACCCCGGTTCCCAGAAATCCTGAAGATAGACGTTGACTGTGGATATTGATTGTATCACAGACACAGTCCCTTTAACTGTTCAGAAATGTCACTAAACCCGCCCAAAGATGTAAACAACCATGCACGAGCAGCGTCTATAAGACGGAGGGGGTCCGACAGCCGATCAGTTCCAGTCATTCCACCAGAAAGGAGGTACACGGCTCATGTTGTATGTAGTTCAACCATGCCTAGACGATCAATACTGCGGTTCGTTCGCATTCACATTGTTACTTTATGTCAGGAAGGGCTCTCAACAGGGGAAGTGTACGGGCGTCTCGGAGTGAACCAAAGCGATGTTTTTCGGACGTGGAGAAGATACAAAGAGACAGGAACAGTCGATGACATGCCTCTCTCAGGCTGCCCAAGGACTACTGCTGCAGTGGATGACCGCTACCTACGGATTATGGCTCGGAGGAACCCTGACAGCAACACCATCATGTTAAATAATGCTTTTCGTGCAGCCACAGGACGTCGTGTTACGACTCAAACCGTTCGCGATAGGTTGCGTGATGTGGAACTTCACTCCCTACGTCCATGGCGAGGTCCATCTTTGCAACCACGACACCATGCAGCACGGTACAGATGGGCCCAACAACATGCCGAATGAACCCCTCTGAATTGGCATCACGTTTTCTTCACCGATGAGTGTCGCATATGCCTTCAACCAGATAATCGTCGGAGACGTGTTTGGAGGCAAGCCGGTCAGGCTGAACGCCTTGGACACACTGTCCAGCGAGTGCAGCAAGGTGGAGGTTCCCTACTGTTTTGGGGTGGCATTATGTGGGGCCGACGTACGCCGCTGGTGGTCGTGGAAGGCGCCGTAACGGCTGTAGGATACGTGAATGCCATCCTCCAATCGATAGCGCAACCATATCGGCAGCATACTGGCGAGGCATTCGTCTTCATGGGCGACAATTCGCCACCGTGCACATATTGTGGATGACTTCCTTCAGGATTAAGACATCGCTCGACTAAAGTGGCCAGCATGTTTTCCAGACATGAACCGTGTCCAATATGCCTGCGATGGCTGTTTATGGACGAAGCGACCCAGCAACCACTCTGAGGGATCTACGCCGAATCGCCTTTGAGTGGTGGGACTATTTGGACCAACAGTGCCTTAATGAACAGTGGACAGTACGCCACGATGAATACAGGTATGCATCAATACAAGAGGACGTGCTACTGAGTATTAGAGGTACCGCTATGTACAACAGTGTCGACCGCCACCTCTCAAGGTCTCGCTGTATGGTGGCATAACATGCAATGTGTGGTTTTCATGATCAGTAGAAAGGGCGGAAATGATGTTTCTGTTAGTCTCTATTCCAATTTTCTGTACAGGTTTGGGAACCCTCGGAATCGAGGTGATGCAAAACTTTTGTGATGTGTGTGTTTGTGACCCTTTGAAGTTTTGTATTCCAACAGATATATTTGCCTCTGGTGTTTATTCATTCATCATGTCCTTGGTTTTATCATAGTTCATTTTTTCGCCAACTTCAGTGCAGACTGACTGAAGTTTTGAAGTTCTTCTATACCGTTTTCACATAGTACACAATCATCAGCGAACCTGTGGTTATTTAATCTCTTTCCTAGAATTGGGATTCCCTTTGTTCTCACCTTGTTTTACACCCTTTTCGACTGGTTTCTTCAGCTGTCTTCACAGACACTGTGGAGGTTTTGTATTATGTTGTATGAAACTTTAATGTAGGCCTGTTTAGTTGCTTGCTCTGTTGTTAGATCCTGAAGCACAGCTGGGTGACTGATCGAATGGAATGACGTTTGAAAATCTGTGAAGGCAAGGCAAAGAGGTAGATAATACTCATTTGTTTCACAAATTGTTTCGCATAGAGAGCAAATATGATCAATAGTACTAAGGTGTCCACGGAATCCAGCTTGCTGAATGGCATGGGCAAGGTTAAGTCAAAGTTCTAGTAAAAGCTTTGTGCAATATGGACAGGAGGGGATTGGGCTGTAGTTCTTTACAACCTTTCTTATGTTTTAGAATTATTTTTGGCTTTATCCGAATCTCTTCTTCATTTCTACTGCGCAAAAAAATTCGAGAATATTTTAGCAAAATGATTTTTAGATTCGTCATCCATCAACCTACAAATGTAGACTGAGGGGTCATCACTACCTGGAACGGTTGCTTTTTTCATCTTGTCTATAGAATGTTTGACTTCTGAGGGGAGTGTTTCTGGGATTTGGGAAACAAAGGCATCCAATTCTTGTAGGATTAAGATATCAACATTACTTTTACAGTACAGGTTACTACAAATATTCTCAATATATTCGAGTATTTCTTTCTTATTTGTAATTCAGCATTGGTCTGTGTCTAATGCTATTAACAGATTCTTTCCAATCATAAGCTTATGCATGGATATCTTTAAACTAGATTTATTTCCAAGACAGGGATTCAGCGTATCTTCTTCATACTTCTTGATTTCATCTTTGATGCTCTTTCTCACAGCCTTGCTCAGTTCTGTATATTTTATCTTGTCTGTTTCTACTTTCATTTTTCTTCTCTTGTTTATCGAACTTAAAGTTTCATTTGTCAGATTCTTTGGTTGGTTTTGAGATTTGCACAAACCATCTCATTCGTCAACAGTTATGATCCGTATCTTTGGTATTGCTTCCGATTCACATTCTTGTAATTTTCTATTAATTCTTTCTTGAAATTCCTATTGCCGTTCTTCGAGATTTTTTGATATTTAAAGTCTTCCTTTTCCTTTAATTACTTTCAATCTTTCACCTCTTGTATTCAGTTTAAATCTTGCTCCTATTAATCGATGATCGCTATTTGTATTGAACCTGTTCAGCACAGACACATCTCTAACGCTTTGGGAACTGTTAGTAAGATTGAAGTCCATTTCATTTTTCATTTTAAATTTAGACTCCCTCTAAGTCCATTTGTGATAGGATGTTTATTTGATGACGTATTCATAATAGGTGTTTTCACGCATTCTGCAAACTAAACCAGACTCTCTCTTCTATCATTTCTTTCATCTATTTCATATTTGCCATAAACGGAATAGCCTCCCTTGTACGTTCCAAATTTCGCATGAAAGTCGCCAATTATAAATTTAAAAATGCAGTCGCTCCATTTTTCACAAATTTCTTTCAGGTATTCCTAGGAGGATCCTGTCTCTTCATCCGAGCGACTAGAAGTGGGTGCATTTGCTTGGACTGTTCGGATTTTATACCTTTTTGCTATTGTGGATACCAAACATGCAATTCTGCTTGAATTTGTTTCTAGTATTGCTTACGTAGCTAGTAATCAAATAAAATACACGACACGATTGCGATAAAATGGAAATAGAAATTATGCGACTTCAAACAGTGGATAGCTGAACCATTCGCTGTGACGACGGCACACTTCTTCAGGAGTTTTGATTATGAACAGAAACATTTTCAAAACGCAGCCTTTTTAGTACTATCAAGGAATGGAACGAAAAACTGTCACTTACAGATAAGTCTTAGGAAGGAGTTGGTGCAGGTAGATGAAAACACGAAAGATGCAATAAGCTCGAACAGTCAGCTGATACAGGCAGAAGGTGAAGGTTGTGTGACTGCTGAGGTCATCGGTCCCTAGACTAGCGTGTGCTAACAACAACACACACACTGATGCCTCCGGCGGTCCGTCACATGACGCGTCTAGCCACGGGGCCACTCAGCGCGGCGGTGAAGGTTGTAACAGGCAAAAGGTTTAGCTAATCATGGAAGGCAATAACAAGACCAGTTACAAATAAGGGTACTTAATAAGAAGACAGTTGCAAGTATTCTGATAAAAATTTTTCGACTTTCAAGCGAAATAACGGCAAGAAGACTCACCAAGCAATAAGAGTAAGAGACGTGCTTGACTTTTTTCATTATTTTTCACCAGGCAGTCTTGGAACGTCATGTATTTTATAATGTGTTAACGCACATGTTAGGTGGCGGGTACAGTTATTTGTTGTGATTATACTGGCCGTCTTTCTCGTGCGAGCCTGGCAACTATTTGTGTGGCCAGCCAGAAAGCGATGGAGAACATACTGACCGTAGTTTACAGTCTGCAAGTCCACATTCTGGTCCAGCCCACTCAAAGAAATCTTTCTATTCTCTTTCTACTTAGCGGGATCAGGACTATGATTATAAACTTTGTTCACACATATATTGTGTGAAGTATCTCTCGCACAACAATTTGAAAGTCACTCTGTTCAATTGACAGTAACTCTTTCTGTCCTAAACAGCACTAATATCAGTTGAGAGGTGACCTCTATAGGACGTCCCTACCAAATTGTCTTTCGTCCTGAATACTAATACTTAAATAAATGTTCGAAATAAATGCTCGCCACAAAAGTGAAAATAATAGTCACCACTTTCCACGCCGATTTGAAGAACACTAACAGATACTTTAGCGCAAATCTAAGCGTTCCAGGACGGTGTACAGTCCTCGGGAGTTCACTATCAGTTATTACAGAAAACACGCGTTTCGTCACAGTCCATCTCTGATGCCATCCGAGGCAGAGCGCAATCCGGCGTTTGACAGAAGCGTATCTTACAGTGACCGAGTGCGAAGTGAACCTTTTTACTGCCTCTCAGGCTGTATTTATATATGTGTCGCAGCGGACGGCCAAGGGAACACCAGCTGTCATCTGCCTTACGCACACGGCAACAGTCCCTGAACGACCGCTTTCTCCGACACATAATCTTTAATTACAAAGTTATGAATTGATTTAGAATATTCTTAATTTTTAACTGCGTTCAGGTAAGCTGGTTGAAATCACAGAAAAAGTTTCAGCTCGCTTGAATAAAAGCTTTGCCTTCTAGAATTTGTAGAGTGGAACTGACGGTAGATCGTTGCTTCTGAAGTATAAATTTAAAGTACGTTGTATTGGTTGTTATCAATGTTACGGTTCTAAAATTACTTACAGCTCTATTATTGGTAGGTTTTATCATGTGCTGTAAGCAAAATTTTGTAGCATTAAAATTGCTGGTACTTAATCATCTACAAATGGGTATGTTTTAGTTACAAATTTGGTTTTCATTGAATTACTTAAAAACTATTAGAGGTAGGTTAACGTGGTCTCTTAGTTACTGTTTCTAGGTTGAATTGAAACATTATATAAATTTTTACATTTCTAAGTAAAATATTTAGTGCCTTCAATTTTCTTTAAAAACGTGGATTTTGAGTATAATTTTTATTCTATTATGTTGAAACTTGCACCATGTACTTCTGACATATATTGGCACATGACCAAATTCTGACTTTCTATCTTTATTATTTAGCGCCACTTATTTTTTCTTAAAACGATATTTTTATTAACACTATTAAGGTATATGTTGACGAAGTTTGAAAAAGAAATTTCGACTTTTAATTTTGTACTTAATTATGGTGGAATACTTGTGCTCTACGCGCAGACACGTTAAGGTGACGTGGCGCTACTAGTAGTGAACTGGGGTAAGTCTCGGCACACTCGCTCTTCTCTGTATCTCACAAACGATACTGCGCTTGCTTCGCTTCAGCACGCTGCCACCCACAAATAGCACACAGGCAGTCCGTGAAACGCACACAACTAGCTGCCTGTTGCTCGCAGCTGGACCAGCCTGCACGTAGCACATCCGAGCAGTATCCCACATATTGCCTGCCGACTCGGAGTCCATTGTGCCGAATCAGTTCGGCTTTCGCGACAATTGCCTCGCTGTTCACATATTGACTTCGTAGAGCTCGGTATCAAAAAACAGATACGATAAATATCACCCATTCGTTCAGGCTGGCGAATTTGATCGCTGTCTCCTAAACGTTGATGTGTATTTCTCTTGTCTGATGCCATTTATGCAAATTAGCAGCATTCCTCTACGTACTAGTAATTTCCGAGAATGTACATTTGGAGCATAGTGATGTACAGATGTAAATCGTGGACTGTGAAAAAACCGGAAAGGAAGAGAATCCAAGCGTTTGAGATGGGGTGTCGCAGAAGAACGTCGGTGGACCGACCAGTTAAGAAATGAGGCGGTCCTCCGCAGAAAACACTGACAAGAAGACTGGACAGGATGATAGGATGTGTGTCAAAGGAGCAAGGAATAGCTTCCATGATACTGCATGCATGCATGAGTGCATGTCCACAGGTACACTGCACCGTAACTCTGAATAACACAGGTACTGCAACATCGTATTTATCCGCTGACACCGGGCAAGTGACTTTAAAGTAAAATGTCTCTCCTGTACGGGGATACACGGAATGCATGAAGGAGTACGGGCTGTAGACGCATGTTTGACAACATATGGAAGTTTGGGTCTCGCCGTTAAGTCGTGCACGATAAGGCAACCGCTTGCCATAAGCTGGAAATCCTGGTTCGAATCCCGGTATGGCACAAATTTGTATTGTCGTCATTCCAGTCTACAGCTGGTGGATGTCCATATTCGCAGTAATTGTTGTAGTCGTCGTAGTGGCTGTTCCTTTGTACATGCAAGCGTCGTAATTCTGAAAACCACAGCCACTGCATGTGGTATCGTACAGTTTCTTGCCTGTCTCAGCCTCCTCCAACAACTCTATGGTCATCGATTCAGTGCTTACTCTCCTCGCTGTTTTCTTCCTAAAGCCGCCTCCGCTTTTTCCTTTCAGGGAACTGTATAGTTCATTCGCACTACAGTTCTCCACCAATGCAGCCGGCCGAGGTGGCCGAGCGTTTCTAGGCGCGACAATCTCCTCGGGCATGGGTGTGTGTGATGTCATTAGGTTGGTTAGGTTTAAGTAGTTCTAAGTTCTAGGGGACCGATGACCTCAGAAGTTAAGTCTCACAGTGCTCAGAGCCATTTTGAACCACCAATGCAATTAATCTGAGACTTAACCTTTGCTTACACAAACTGTTCATATTATTTCTTTTTGTATATGTATTCTATATTTTGGATCCTCTCTATTTCAACTTTCAACATCCTGCTCCTTCTATTTTATCTTGATCTTAAACGAGAAAGCTATTTTTGAAGTGACAAAATAGTGATCGGAGCCACGCTCTGTTCCCATTTTTATAGTTACATTTTCTATTTCAATCATCCTCTCTCTTCGCAGTATTACACAGAATGTAACTGATTTTTTTCTTATTTTGGCCCATACTACCTCCTCCCAAGATACGGAAAGCAGAGAGCTTACAGTAGAAGAGCTCGACTGTTACAGGTATCAGAATGATTTCCGCTTATAACTTTTCTCTCACCTGAAATTGAGACATTTACCCTTCTCCATCTCTCCGGAAGTCTGTAAAATCATCAGGAAATCTCTCTGTATGTAATATGAAAAATGTCTGTCTCTCAAATGTGTCATTTCAGTACGTTGCATCTTGATTAGATTTTATTCTCGTCAAGCATTCATTTAATTTCACAGAATCTCGTCCACCAACACCGTCCCACCGATGTTTCTATACTCACGTAACCTATCGGGGAATCTCTCGCACCATCGAGAGAAGTAGATAGACAATAGACTTCCATATAGGAGGACGGCGGGTCAAAACCTTCTTCAGCATTTATTTGTAGGTTTTCTTTCTGCTCCTACATATTTTTTACAACAGTTTCTGACTGTTTTAGATGCGGACCGCCACGAATTCCTCCGATGTGCCAGCCACTTCATCTCAGAGTAGGGCTCCATTATTTGTTGGATGTATTCCAATCTCCGTGTTCCCCTAACGTACAGCTCTCTCAAGTACCGTGGAAATTATTCCCTGATGGTTTAACACATGTTATAGCATGTATCTTTCCCATACGTTCCTCTCCTCGCCGATTCTGCGGGGAAAATCATTTTTTTTTAGCTCACCAGATATTCAACATCCTTCTACAGCACCTCAGACGTTTCATTTATATTCTTTTATTTGTTCTTCCCACAACCCATGACTCACTTCTATACAATGCTGTGTTCCAAACATACATCCTGGGAAATTTCTTTCTTAGATTAAGGCCGATGTCTGATTCGTGTAGACTTCTTTTCACCAGTGATCTGTCTGCGTGAGCTAGTCGGATTTTCATGTCCTTGTTTCGTACGTCATGTATTAATTTGCTTCCAAGGTAGTAAAACTCCTTCACTTCATGTTTTGCATGGTCCCCAATTTTGATGTCAAGTTTATCGCTAATCTCATTTCTGCTACTTCTCCATTTTTCCTCTTTCCTCTTTCTTTGGGTTATCGCCAGTCCATAGTGTTTGCTCATTAGACAAGTTCATTCCTTTTAAAACGCCCTTCAATATCCATCCTCACTTCCATTAAGGAAAGCAGTGTCTCCAGTGAATCTTGTCATCAATCTCCTTTGCTTCTGAATTTTAATTCCACTGTGACTCTTTCTTTCATTTTCGTTGTTACTTTTTCGGTGTAAAGGCTGAACAATAGGGGTGAAAGACTACATTTATGTCTTACATCATTTCTATTTTCCCGTCTCGGTTCTATTACATATTGTACGTTACCCGCCTTTCCCTATAACTTACATCTATTTTCCACAGCAATACGAACATCTCGCACCATTTTCCATTGGAGAGAGCTTTTTCTAGGTCGACCGTGTCTTGAGTTTTCTAAAGTTTTGCTTCGACTATAGAGCCCAACGGCATAAATGTCTCTCTGGTGCCTTTATCTTCCGAAAAGCCAAACTGATAGTTATCTAATAGATCTAATTGATTCCTCAAATAGAATTAGGCGAATACTGGGAGGTCTCTTTTAAAGAGAACATGACAGTTTTCTTTCCCCATCTTTCGCCATTCGGAACTTGAGTTCTGCATTGCCATCGACGGGATGTTAAAACTTAATCTGCCACCCATACTTGTAGTAGTAGTGTTAGGAAATTGTAGATAGAAAGGTCAGCAACTATGAAGATTTGACATAAATCTGAAGGTGTAAACAGGTAACCCAGTGGGTGGGTAGGACTACTATTCTCGACAAACAGGAAAAATCGGTTTCGAGGACCATCTGCCACAAATTTTCTATAGAGTGGAAATTCAGTACTTCTAACCGGATTTCGCTGATATCATTTCGTCTGAGTGCGTCTTCATGGACTGTATATCCATCATCTATTGATTTCTGCGACCCGTATTCTGTCGCTAGTCTCCGAACTGAAACTGATCTATCCGATTTGTTTTCTCTTTGTTGCGGCAATTTTCAGAAACTTTAATGTACCTGGAGAGAAGGACAACATTAAACACCTTTGTATTCTGAAATATACTGACACATCAAAACTGTATCTCGAAACGAAACTCGAACCTGGGAACTTTGTCTTTCGCGGACAAATGTTCTTCCAATTTAGCTATCTAAGAACGACATAATCTTCTGTTGGGAAGTTTCAGTACAGTGCACACTCTGATGCAGAGAGAAAATTCATTTTGTAAACTTCTGCTTTGTGTCTAACAGAGCTTCAAGCCCGCAGGAACATAATCATAACATTTTGAAATGTATTGATGTTATTCGACAATCAAGAGAAATGCACAAACAACTTTCATTTTCTCAGTTATCTGATACTTCGGCGTTTCAAATAGTTGGACATGGGCCAAACATAATTAACCATTTCATTAGGAGTAGTTCCACACGGATGGTTAAAGGTGGACGCATCAGGTCGGAGTGGTGTCCAGAAGAGCTCCCGCAGCGGTTTTTAAGTTTGACTTCTGATATACCAGTTGTATTTGCGCAAAAAGAGACAGTGTTAAATAAACCAGATCTCAGTACAGCTGCCTTCTTGGCTGAGTACACTGACACCAAGGATTTAACTTCACAAAACAGTATTTGGATTGGTACAAATCCACTGTATCCTCTGCGAGATGTCAAAAAGAAAAAAAAAAAAAGAACCGCTACGGGACTGTTATCGTTGTCGCTTATGCGGGAGAAGCTCATTCTTTTGGTCTGCACTTAGATTCAGTTTGCTTGGCGGAAATTTCCGTAGCGTCATTCTATTGTTAAAAGTTCTTTCAGAGATCAGTGTTCAGGTGCTGCTACATCGATTGCTAGTGCCCTCGGATTTTCGAGAGGTCGTTACCGGAAAAAACATGTGCACTCAAAGGCACTGATTGTAATTCATATGGCCTTCCTGTATGTTGCAATCATTTCTATTGTTTGAAGAGATGACATAGTTATGGAGAAATGTGATCTGTAATAGTTAATAATTTTATTTGTCTTGATCACAATGCTAAGACGTAGTTAGGCAACCGGTTTCGGTTGTTGGATAACCATCTTCAGATCGTTCCTCCGAATACAACTGGTATCATAAAGCATATTGTGAGAGGTAATCAACAGAGGTGGATTTCAGACAACAAATTGTCGAGGCGTTAAGATTTTCGAGATGTACTCTTGGCATTACAGACAGCCTGAACGAGACTTTTAATGATACAGATAAAATAACAGTAACGGATGCATAGGATGATAGTATACGTATGTTGATAGATCAGACGCCATTCAACAACTTTTAATGTTATTTTTATGGTTAATATGGTAGCCAGTACCACCCACACGTCCACAGTGCTTGTTTTATGTGTTGGCTAACGGTTTCCTTTTGTACGTAATGATTTCACGTCGTTTACTTAATTATAGTTCTTGTAAGTCGTTATGGCAGTCTAATTGTGAATAATGTGTGGAAATACAGTAGCGCAGTTGTATTTCGGGATTTATCTGTAAGGCTTCTATGAAGGGCTAGGACACAAAGAAGTGTAAAAGTTTCAGTTAATTGTAGATGTTCTTGGGCAGCTACGGATATCTTTCAAAATGACATTCGAAAATACCATGTACATCTTGCAGCGTTGCATACGTCTTGAAAATACTTTATGTTGTTTATAAACACTAAATGTTTCGTTTACACCTAAAAATATATTCCGTTCCAACAACTACTCGACAGTTCTTGGAAACTTAATTGCTAATTAAATTAGTTTTCTTGTTGTTACTCCTCAGGAGTAGATCCGATGAAATAAATGGTTTTTCAATACTTTACGTAAAATTTAAGGTCCGGGGGGGGGGGGGGGGGGGGATGGAGGTTCAGAATATAGTTCTTACTCTTGTCAGGACAGATCTGTGAGCGGTTAGGACGTCGCCCTGTCGTACTAATATTCACAGATTCATTCAAACTCAGTTGAGGGCGGTTTTACCTCGAAAGTGGAAAACCCACTGAAAGCAATGTTGCTTAAAGGCACAGCCTGTCAAAGAACCTTGGTGTCCATGTACTCCATAGGAATTTTGTTTGTGAGTTGGGATTCTTTTGTCTTTAATCTGTCAGAAAGGTGAAACTTCCTGGCAGATTAAAACTGTGTGCCGGACCGAGTGAAAATCTCATTCTGGAAACATCCCCCAGGCTGTGGCTAAGCCATGTCTCCGCAATATCCTTTCTTTCAGGAGTGCTAGTTCTGCAAGGTTCGCAGGAGAGCATGTGTAAAGTTTGGAAGGTAGGAGACGAGGTACTGGCAGAAGTAAAACTGTGAGGACGGGGCGTGAGTCGTGCTTGGGTAGCTCAGTTGGTAGATGTTTTTCAGTGCCGGCACGGTGGCTCAGCGTATTCGGTCAGAGGGTTAGCTGCCCTCTGTAATAAAAAAAAACTGAGTTGATCTATCAATAACGAACTGAAACGGGTGTGTTGCTACGTCCGCCCCGAGAAGATACAACGAACAAAAAAGAACCAAATGAGATCAATAAAAAAAAGTTGGTAGAGCACTGGCCCGCGAAAGGCAAAGGACCCGAGTTCGAGTCTTGGTCCGTCACACAGTTTTAATCTGCCAGGAAGTTTCGTATCAGCGCACACTCTGCTTCAGAGTGAAAATCTCATTCTGGAAGTGTCAGAAAGATGTTTTTCAGAACATTTCCTTCCGCTAAAATGTGCGAGTGGATCGGCAGTATTACACTTGGCGACCAGGCGACAGATTTTTTTTTTGAGAATCTCAACGTTATATTCAACAAGGTAAATCAGTTATTTTGTGTAACTTAAAACAGCTGGGACAATGGCCCGTAAGTCGTAGCTACCACGGTCACCGTGTAGACGGTGAAGGTTCGTCACTGTGACATGGCAGCAGGAAGTAGTTACAGATGTTGCGTCCCCGTCTTTACTTTTTTACCCACAACTCCACCTTTTGTACGTGTTTTGTACGCTTATCGACGCAGAGAGCGGGGTTTTCCAGATCGCTATTAAGAAAGCGTTCAGGTAGGGGGCGCCTGCTTCCACCCTGACGTCAGACACGGCGACGTCATCGGTCTACGCCTGCTGCTCTCCTGTACGCAGAGACGCCCAACGCTTCAAGGAGCGGCTGCCGAAGCTGCGAACTGAGCCGCGCTTTCCCCAGCGTTGACGTCTGCAGTCCCCTAATCATTCCAATTGACATCACTCGGACCCCGTTCTATGCCACAAGACTGATGGACATTATTAAAATGTTTTGGATTTGGCAGTGAATTTTCAGACCGCAGTTCTTGTACGAAAATAGACACAATACTGTGAAATTGTGTCCAGTAGTTCCAGTGAAGACGTTCAGTACGAGCAGCTCCTCAGGGCACATATTGCTGCCGTCACGAGCACGAGGGCTAAACCGTACTTCATCTGGCTGTCAAACTGAAACTTGTGGGCTCTCTCGTCCAAACTAACCTCCTCTATTGCGGGCAGTTTAACGCGGTACGAGGAAAGAAAATTCTAGACTGTGAACTCTTGGGATCTGTCGGCGTGGTATATTAATGGTGCGCCTTCGGGTATCCAGGTCGAAATGTTGATTCCGTCTTTCTGCTGTTTATATTTCGGCGACTGTGTACCCACTGCCTGCACTCCAACCAGGCTGTGAAATGCCATTGGAGTCGCGTCGATATTTGCAGCCGAGTTCGTATCCCAGCACCCGCGACGCACTAAGGCAGGCACTCGGTCTTCAGGCCACAAGTGGCCCATCGGTACCATCCGACCGCCGTATCATCCTCAGATGAGGATGCGGATAGGAGGGGCGTGTGGTCAGCACACCGCTCTCCCGGAGCCGCTACTATTCGGTCGAGTAGCTCCTCAATTGGCATCACGAGGCTGAGTGCACCCCGAAAAATGGCAACACCACGTGGCGGCTGGATGGTCACCCATCCAAGTGCCTGCCACGCCCGACAGCGCTTAACTTCGGTGATCTCACGGGAACCGTTGTATCCACTGTGGCAAGGTCGTTGCCGCGACGCACTAAGCTGCTCATATATTTTTTGGAACCATCAGTGTTATTCACTAAAACATACTTTCACTCGGCGATTTTCAGCTTTGATGAATGAAGCCTTCGTCTCGATTTTCGACATCTTTATTTCAGCAGATTATGTAGTTTCGCCGCCAAAGAAACTTGGTTTCTGTACCAAGATTGTGGCCTCGTCGTATTTCATATGATTATACTTGAAGCAGTGAACACGACAGGGGATCTGCTCGATTGTTTCAGTCAGGTGTGTCGCAGGTGGTCTTCGCAACTGTCCCCGGGTATCCTAATAGTCCGTCCAACATACGCCATGCCACGTTCTCATGGAACGTTGACCCAGCCGACTTTCGTAGCTCTAGATCTTCATGAACATTACATGGACATCTTTTTATCTTTGTTGACAAGGACAAAATATACTGGATGCCGATTACTCAGGAGATACAGTTTGCGTAATGCAGGTAAGATGTTAGCTTTTCTTTTCCTTTCTCAGTCTCATCCTGTTCTTTGAACGTCGTACATTTTGACTTCAATCTCTGCTCAGATAGTCGAGCTAAGTTCTTCGGAGCACTATTCTCCGGTGCTGTAGTTCTTCGCCACTCCTTCTGTGAAAGCATTCTAAGCCTATGGACCATACTGTTCATCACGTCTCTTTTTTTATATGCACTGTGAGCTGGGGCTCCATCTGCTGAAAGACGTCGACGAAAGGTACCTGTCTTCCTCTCCCATCACTGCTTTTATATTAGGATAGATAGAGTTTAAATATTCCAGGAAGTGTCCAGGTTTTCCACTCCATATGACCGGACGTGTCGTACATGTATCGACAGAAACAAGTCCGGGTGAACTTGGAGTAAGTCAGTGTGTTCGCTTCAAAGCATTCCATTTATAGATTGGCCATGACTGGCGATAACCGACTACACATTGTCGCGGTTAAAACAATATATGATTGCTACTGTAAACTATGCCTGTTTTTCAGTCCCAGTACCTCATACGCCCAGCTAGGAAGTTACAGCCAAGCAAGTTATATGAATAACGCAGACTGTGTTTACTTCACCGGTTTCTCAATCTGAACGCCTTCTTTTCTCCTCCACCTCCTCTTCTTCGCATCACAGATCGTATCAGCAAACAAGATCCCACTTAGCTAGTATCCTCGTAAAACCAGCTCATAAAGGAAACCTTTCTCAGACCTCTTCGCCTCAGGAACAAGCTAACCAGCATCTTCCGCAGAATTGAAAACTCTCTTGTGCTTAAGAAAAAGTTCAAGCAGTTACATTTGATATCTTCATTTTCCCAGAAAATATCGTGTATGTCAATTATTCTGTGCCAGTGTGCTAAATGCTTACTCTTCTCCTAGTTAAGATTCTGTTTATATTGTTCAGGAAGTGTTTATAACCACCGTGGTATCGTCTTATTCGTTCACTGTCTGATGTCCAAATTCCCTGCACACTTTCGTTGCTGTCGATGTTGTGTTGTGTCCAACATCACTTTCGGATAGAAATAATAAATTTATTTCATTTTTTCGGTTGTGTGCACGCTATCATAAGCACTAAGCCGATATCGTCCTTAAAACGACTTCCTGTAAGCATTCCTCCTTAATAAGGAAAAATGAAATACTTAAAGGTGTCGACATTTATTTATTACAGCAGCATATCGTACAGAATATAAGAGAAAACTGATGGTAACTGCAACAACGATGTGATTAATTCATTTTGCCTAGTTTAATCTAGAAGTTAAATGGTGAGTTGGAAAAATAATAGTCAAGATGCATTGGACCAACTCTGATGTCTACTTCACTTTCTTGGAAATGTTAACCATTTCCGAAATTTGAATGCGAATGAAATAATAGAACTTCACCTACACACGTTTTTGTTGAGTTTGAAATGCTTCTCCTGTTTGGCGTTGTCTGGTCTTGTATGGCCAATGATAATTATGTACAGGGTGGTCTCAAGGTCACTTAGAACCCTCGCAACTATTCTGAATATATGTTGACGAACGCTCAAAGTAAAAAATTCTGTTTCACAAATGTTGTTAATTTCACATTTGGTTGGTTGTTTGACTGCCTGTGTTGGTAGAAGTCATTATTAGCTTTCAGACGACCTTCTGGAAATAAAATTCGGTTGTCTCATAAAAAGCAGACAGCTAAACAAGCCAGGAAGAGAGAGGGGGAGAGAGGGATAAGAACTGAAGATCGGAACCCCCAAGGGTTGAATACAAAAAGCAGTTTCAGATTGTATTAAATGGTAGTAGACATCTACACTCATGCTCATAAATTAAGGATAATTGCTGAATGTGGTGCCACACAACGTGGTACTACACAAAACTGGCGCTAATAGCAGAGGCACATAGGGAACACACACGACACAGATTTTTAAGTCCACGGTGTTGGTGATAAGTCGAGAAAACAATCCCGAAACACATGTGCTACAAACCGCCACTGTTTCCTGTGCATGTACCCCGACATCAATATGGGACGTGATCACCATGCACACGTACACAGGCCGTACAACGGGTTGGCATACTCTGGATCAGGTGGTCGATCAGCTGCCGGGGTATAGCCTCCCATTTTTGCACCAGTGCCTGTCGGAGCTCCTGAAGTGTCGTAGGGGTTTGAAGACGTGCAGCGCCGGCGGGGTTGGCCGAGTGGTTCTAGGCGCTACAGTCTGGAACCGCGCGACCGCTACGGTCGCAAGTTCGAATCCTGCCTCGGGCATGGATGTGTGTGATGTCCTTAGGTTAGTTAGGTTTAAGTAGTTCTAAGTTCTAGGGGACTGATGACCTCAGAAGTTAAGTCCCATAGTGCTCAGAGCCATTTGAACCATGCTGGCCCTGGTGGCCGAGCGGTTCTAGGCGCTTAGTCTGGAACCGCGCGACCGCTACGGTCGCAGGTTCGAATCCTACCTCGGGCATGGATGAGTGTGATGTCCTTAGGTTAGTTAGGTTTAAGTAGTTCTAAGTTCTAGGGGACTGATGACCAGAGATGTTAAGTCCCATAGTGCTCAGAGCCATTTGAACCAACCATTTGAACCATTTGTTTGAAGACGTGCAGCGATACGTCGACTGAGAGCATCCCAGACGTGCTCGATGGGGTTTAGGCCTGGAGAACTGGCAGGCCACTCCATTCGCCTGATGTCTTCTGTTTCAAGGTACTCCTCCACGATGGCATCTCGGTGGGGCGGTGCGTTATCACCCGAGGATGGTGGGACCCACTGCACCCCTGAAAAGGCGGACGTACTGGTACAAAATGACGTCCCTATACACCTGTCCTGTTACAGTTCCTCTGTCAAAGACATGGAGGGGTGTACGTGCACCAATCATAATCCCACCCTACACCATCAAACCACGATCTCCATACAGGTCCCTTTCAAGGACATTAAGGGGTTAGTATCTGATTCCTGGTTCACGCCAGATGAAAACCCGGGGAGAATCACTGTTCAGACTATACCTGGACTCGTCCGTGAACATAACATTCCAATGACCATGTACTGTGTTCTTGACACCAGGCTTTACGGGCTCTCCTGTGACCAGGGGTCAGTGGAATGCACCTTGCAGGTCTCTGTTCAGTCGTCTGTAGACTGTTTGTCTGGAGACAACTGTTCCAGTGGCCGCGGTGAGGTCCCGAACGAGGCAACCTGCAGTACACCGTGGCCGTCTGCGGGCACTGATGGTGAGATATCGGTCTTCTTGTGGTGTTGTACACTGTGGACGCGCCGTACTGTAGCGCCTGGACACGTTTCCTGTCTGCTGGAATCGTTGCCATAATCTTGAGATCACACTTTGTGGAACACGGAGGGCCCGTGCTACGACCTGCTGTGTTTGACCAGCCTCCAGCCGCCCTAGTATTCTACCCCTCATAACGTCTTAAATATGTGTTCTTTGAGCCATTTTCAACACAGTCACCTTTAGCACGTCTGAAAATGTCTGCACACCTACTCGCTGCACCGTACTCTGCCATGCACCAACACACCTCAGCGTATGTGGGCTGCTGCCAGCGCCACCGCGTGACGACCGCAGGTCAAATGCACCGCGTGGTCATACCCCGAGGTGATTTAAACCCACAAACCGCCCACCAGAGCGTTGATTCACCATGTATCAGCATTATCCTTAATTTATGAGCATGAGTGTATATATGCAGACATTTGCACAGGATAGTCCATCGTATATAGCTGCACCAAAATGAAAGTCCTAGACTGTCTAACTACACTGACTGTGTTACACCGTAAAGCACCACACCGATATATATTAAACTTTGTGTAGATGTTCATGACATAATGTATATTAAATTTTTATTTTCAAATGATGTTCATCATAAACCTCAGTATGAGGAGAGGAAATGACCCGTACGGGCCCCAATACAAATTTGTATTCTTTGTGGCGTAGACGCAAAAAGCTTCCGATGGTCATCTGAGGAATTTCTTGCCATGCCTGAAGGACATACTCAGTTCACGAAGACTGCTAGCAGGAGGCCAATATGAAAGTATACCTTGTCCAGTCACATCCCAGACATGATCTGTGAATGATAAATCGGGCAAAAGAACAGGGCAGTCAACGATACGTACATTCCTCAAGGAGATTGTGGTGTGAATGCAGTGTGAACTCTTGCATTGTCCTGCTGAAATACGACGTGTGGAACCCTCGTCCAACAGCAGGGTTTACCGTTGATGCCACATATTGGGGAAAATCCATAAATTAGTGCTTTACCACAGTCAGTAGCTCCCCTACACGATGATCAGACGTATGGATTTCGAGGATCGCTGCTTCCTGTGACCTTTCACCAGGTCGTCTACGGACACAATGGCGTCTTTGTGACTGCCAGAAACGGAAGCGAGACTCATTACTGAACTACAAATAATGCCAAAGTAAACCTTGATATATACCATGCAAGCCGTTTTTGCCTGTGACATGTTGTCAGAGATAAACGCCGCGTATCAAGCAGAGGTCTAAAACCAGCTTCCAGTAATCTGAGTCTGACAATCTGTAGTGATAGTCTAACTGTAAAGTCTGTCCGGATTCCACCTGTTGTCACTTTTCTATTAGTGAGGGCCAGTTAAAAATCCTCCGAACTTCTCGTGCTATAGTGTTTCTATAAGTATGAACCAGTACATACTATTTCTATCTTTTCTTTCGTTAAATGCTGGTATATTAATTATTTGAGCTGATCTGTTTTTCTGCAATACGAAATATTGTACAGCAAAAATCAAGGAGAGTCTGGTCGGTTTCTGTTTCCGAACAATAACGCCCGACAGCCGACTCACTGGCATAACAGAAAATGACTGAATAAACACGATGATGGACTCCACAAGGTAACCTGAGCTGTAAATACCGGGCCATACAGAAGGAAAGGACGATTGTCGAGTGTTTATTACAGCAAATTATAAAAGATGCAGTCACATCGCGTACGTCACTGGATACAGGCAAGTTCAAAGTTTTGATACAATTGCGGTGCTGTTCGTTTGTAGTGACATGGCGACTAAACCACAAGAGAAATCCTTTTATTCGTTGGATTTCGAGCGAAATAAATCTGTTGTTCAAGTGTAACGTTCATTCCGCCGTCGATTCAGCAGAGAAGTCGCCTCTGCGCGAGCAGACTTATGACTGACACACAAAATCATTGGAGGTTGGTCGCACAAGCAAAGGGAAGAGCACGTCTGATTAAAATGTCGAGCCTATCCCAGATGCATTCACACGGAGCCCTCGGAAGTCCACAAGACGAACGTCAACTTCATCAAACAACGGTGTGGCGTGTTCTGATACGACGCCTGACTACTAAGCATTAAAAGTTGCAGTTACTGCAGCAATTGCATCCCGGCGACCGTAACAGAAGGCACGAATTTTGCATTAAGTTCTCCATGATATGGCGGACACTTTTTCCAAACGACATTTCATCTATAGGCTAAAGTAAACCGCCATAATGTAGGAATTTGAGGGTCACAAAATTCTGGTGTCGTCGTCGACCATGAAAGAGACTCACCGAAACCGAATGTGTTTTGCATTTCTACTCACAAAGTTACGGACCTTTCTTTGTTGGTGAGGACACCGTGACAAGAAAGCCATACCTGGACATGCAGTAAATTAAGTTGTTTCCTGAACTTTGCAAAGATCCCATTTGTTTAATTTTTGTACATGACCTTTAGTTGGTGCGTTATCTGTAAAACACCGTCCCACAACGCTGGTTTGGAAGAGGTGGACAACAAGATCTGGTTCATTGCTTTCGGGCTCCCAGGTCACCAAACCTCGCGATTTTTTTCTGTGGGTGTACGTAAGACGGACTGTCCGTCCCAGCTACACTTTATGAGCTGAGACATCGAATTGTTGAAGCTGTCGATTCAGTAAACAGCGGCCTCTTGATTCGTATGCGGAGTGAAATGATCTACGGTCTCGTTTTCTTGAGCAACGCATGGTGCTCATTTTCTGTGTATTCTGTAGTGTCTGTGCGAACATTAAACTTTGAAACTTCCTCTATACAGTGGCATGTGGAATGTATTTCTGTCTCTCATAGTTCGTCTGTAATAAGTAACTGAAATCGGTTCTGCCGTTTTGAATCACCTCCTATTACAGAAACTTCAATACGGTGTAATGCAGCCTGGATTTTAAATACAAAGCTGCCATATTCAAGTGGGTCGCCTCCGTGTCGCGACTGTTACGCTATATTGAATTGCCTCATTTGCAGATAATGAAATTAAAGTCGCACCATTGAGAAACACATTCTATTTATTATCTCGTATCTGAGACAGGAGGTAACTCGACGAGGACCCGTGCCTGCAGTCCTTGCCACACTGCTGCCCTCACTTGTCTCGTAGCAGTCAGTGCAGTGCAGCCAGATTCGTGTCATCTGTCGGTATGATGCTTACATGTTCCTAACGCCAATAATTGGACGTGTCTCAAAGTCCGAAAACTGATACTAAGCTGCACGTCCACGTCCTGAGATCTTCACCTGAGTAGATGTAGTTGCCACCAAGTACTCACATCACTGTTCATCTATAGGATGACTGTAACGAAAATAAAAATCGCATGAGGATGAAATTCTAAGCATCATGTCTCCCAGGTGTCGATACTGGAGTATTAGATCGGTCAGTGTTGAATATATGCAGACTGAAGCGATGTCCGATAATTTGTGCCAAGCGGTGTCTGCCGCTGAGTAGGTGGAGGCGCTGACCACTACGCCACCCTGGCACAGTGGCTCTGCAGAACTGCGTCGCCTACTCTAGCACTCCTCCATCCTCAGTCCAAAATTCCCGTTCACGTTTCAGCCCAGTCGGTATTCTCCCTAAACAGTTGGAGAGTCTGTCCGAGTGTAGCGCCACTGTGCCAGGGTGGTGTAGTGGTCAGCACGTCTGCCTAGTGAGCAGGAGACCAAAGTTCGAATCCCCATCTTAGTACAAATTTTCATCCGTCGCTTCTGTCTGCATATGTACATATAACAGACGTGTCAGACATTAAAAGGTCTCTGGAACCATACAGTTTCATTCGGTCAATGTCTTTATTGTGCATCATTTTCCATGTCAGGCAGTGTCTTATAGGCGGTGATATTTTCATACACTAGAGTTAATGAGGAGCTGGCGGCACATGTGAGGCCTGTCGCATCTGTGTGAACTGGAAGGGTAACTGGGAGAGAGAGAGGGGAGGGTGGCGAGCAGAGAGAGGGCCACCGGGGTCACGGGTCACCCCGACAGACGTTTTGCTGCGCCGCTCCCCTCTTATTTACCGTTGCGTCAGACCTGTCGGCAGATCATTTGCGGAAAAGCTCAGCGCGCTGTCGGGAGGGGCCCGGAGCAGGGGTTGCTGAGGATTATCCCGTCTTACCGCCGCTAATGCTGTTACCGCCTGCCTTCGGGGGGTGCGCCGCTTTCTCAGCATTACTCGTATTCTGCAAGAAAGCCTAGTTAAGGAAGAATTCCGTGGGACGTTCTGCATAGAAGCTTTCCGCAACAGAAACATCTTGTTGAATACCCTGTGCTAGTCCGCGTTGCCCTTGTCCTCATTAGGGGTCGAAGTGACGTGAATACAGGATGATGATACACGGTGAAGCGAAAATAGCGCAAGCTTTGGACGGCGCGAAACGGCAGACAAGCGACGCGGAATGGGAGCGAACTTCCGGGAGTCTCCGCACAAAAACTTAGCCGCCCTAAAGAAACATGACTCTAACGCAGCACTACACTACCTCTGACCTTGTTAATGAACTCAGTTCGACGGAGAAGAGAGTCCACAAGCTTCTTCAGGCGTGCCAATTAATTAATTAGTTAATTGGTTAGTTACGTGTTGCGTAAGTCGTATTCATGAAAAACTTTGACGAAGTTCGTGTAAGCATCACAATGTGCTTTTACTGAATCTACGTCTACTACATTTAAAACCTCCATACGTATTCCTCATGCCACCGTGAGATGCTTTGCGAGGAGGGAGGGGGGGGGGGGTGGTGGCTGCCCAGTACCACCAACCAACGTTTTCCTTTTTTGTTCCATTCGCCGATAGTGCGAGGCAAGAATGACTGTCTACATGCCTACGTATGAGTCCTGATTTCTCGTATCTTGTCTTTGTCGTCCTTACGCGAAATGTCCGTTGGCGGCAGTAAGATCGTTTTGCAGTTAGCTTCAAATGCCGGTTCTCTAAATTTTCTCAATAGTGTTTGTGGAAAAGAACGGCGCCTTTCCTCCAATGGTTCTCATTGAGTTCTTGAACCATTTACGTAACACTTGCGTGTCGTTCGAAACTAACGGTAACCAATCTAGTGGACCGTCTCTGAATTTTTGTGACATTCGACCTGAAGCGGATCCCAAACACTCTAGCAGTGCAGTAGCCTCCTGCATGCGATCTTCTTTAAAGATAAACCACTCCTTCCTAAAACTCTCCCAACGAAACGAAGTGGACAATTCGCCTTCTCTATCACAATCCTCACGCGCTTGTTCCATTTCATATCGCGTTGCAGCGTTACGCCCAGATATTTAAACGTCGTGACTGTGTCAAGCAGGACACTGCCAACGCTGTATCCCAACATTAAGGGTTTGTTTTCCTTATTCATTAGTGTTAACTTACATTTTTCTACATTTAGAACCAGCTGCCATTCAGCACACCAAATAGAAATTTTGTCGAAGTCATCTTGTATCATCCTACAGTTAATTTCGACACCTTCCGGTGCACCACAGTGCAATCAACAAACAACCGCACATTGCTGCGCACCCTCTCCGGCACACCATTCACGTATATAGAAAATAGTAGTGGTGCTCAGACTTTCCTCAGGTACTCCTGACGATATCCTTCTCTGCTGAACATTCGCCATCGAGTACAACGACTGGGTTCTATTACTCAAGAAGTCCTTAAACGATTCTCGTATCTCTAGTGCTTTCGTTAACAGTGTGCAGTGAGGTACCGTATCGAATGCTTTTCGGAAATCTAGAAATATGGAATCTACCTGTTTCCCTTCATCAATAGTTCAACTGTGTATCATAATCAAATAAAACATTATTCACTAATAGCAGCTTGCAGTGGTGACAAATACACCAGAGCTGTGGAGCAAATTTTACAAAACAAAATTTTCACCATAAACCTTATGATATGGAACATGGCATCTGAACAAACACAGAAAATATATTTAAAAAATATATTTAAATGGTAGTTAATTCAAAGTTTTTCTCTATAAATGAATTATTATGCCAAGAAGTCCCCTGTGGTATAGAACGAGATGTTAACGAGAAACATCTTTAATCTACATTTTCAAACACTTCTTCTCTTTGTCAAAGATTTTATTTACATGGGTAGTTTGCCATATCACTCTGAAGTCACTCATTGATGACTAAATCCTGCAGAGTTAAAAAACTGCGGGTCATTTCGCTTGCTGCTCCTAATAGTCCTCTGCTCAGAGGGCCTTGGTGTGTCGAGCGGAAGCGTTTCGGACAATGAAAACCTGCAGAAGGAACTGGGCCGTTCAAGGCCGGCAGGACTCAGCAGGACCAGCCATACCTCTGAGGATGTCTAACGTAGTATTGGACGAAACGTTAGGAATAGAAGAATTCCATGGACCACGGCCATATAACCCGAAAGAATTACCAACAACAAATTAGACAACTCATCAGGCCTCTGAAAGACGAATGTAGAACTCGGAATGCCAAGAGTACATAAAACAACGAGCGGGGGGTAAAGAGTTTTATATCATTAATTCCTGACAGTCAGGAGATGGAGACAAACGATCTAAACATCTTAAAAATGTTTTTTAACAATTTTTTCTCAAAATATTTTAATAGTCAACACTGCAAAGAAGAACACATTAAATGATGGCTTGTTTCGGTTGTTCATACAACCATCTACAGACCTATTATAAAATCGAGCATAATGTCAGCTGGTAAAATGAGACTAGGACACAATGTCTGCATATCGCAGTCCACTCTCGTGTAAGAGTCTGTCTCAATAAAATGTTGGCTCTACCAATGACATAAAGCAGGGAGCATTCTAATATCACCCTCTCACGCATCACTATTTAATTTTTCTTAGTGTCTTCATTATTTTCAAAAGCTTCGAGTGGTGTAAGATATACAAAAGGAAAAACGTTTTGGTTTACTTCATTTTCTCTTGTTGTTGGCTCCAAGTGTTGCGTCTAGGGGTACATTCTTGGGGGCTGAAAATTTTGATTTAACGTTGTGGGTTCCTGGTGACTAAATAACCGATGAAGAGTTGCCTGTATATTTTTTGAATTTTGTCACATTTTTCAATATTGCACTGTCTTTACAATTTCAACTCAATATTCCACATTACAAAAAATGGTTCAAATGGCTCTAAGCACTATGGGACTTAACATCTGAGGTAATCAGTTCCCTAGACTTCGAACTACTTAAACATAACTAACCTAAGGACATGACACATCCATGCGACCGTAGTAGCAGCGCGGTTCCAGACTGAAGCGCCCAGAACCGCTCGGCCAGCCACATTACATTGTTAGTGACGGTCATAAAAGAAGAAATGCGTTTGTCTCCATCAGAGGCATACTCCCTACAATATTCCAAAGAGTTTACAAAGCAGAAGAGTTTACAAACTTTCTTGACGAAAGAAGAATCTACAAGTTATATCATTGTTTTATAAATGGTCGGCCGGTGTGGCCGAGTGGTTCTAGGTTCTTCAGTCTGGAACCGCGCGACTGCTACGGTCGCAGGTTCGAATCCTACCTCGGGCATGGATGTGTGTGATGTCCTTAGGTTATTTAGGTTTAAGTAGTTCTAAGTTCTAGGGGACTGATGACCTCAGATGTTAAGTCCCATAGTGCTAGGAGCCATTTGAGCCATTTTATAAATGAGTCAAGAAATAAATATTTTATAATTAGCATCAGATTGTGCAATTAGCAATATGAATTTTAAGTATAACGGACATTTCGAGATTTCAAATATTTCTAAAACAAGAATAATTTTTAACCATTAGTACATATCGATTGTAACAAATTAATTTCTTTTTATACATTTTAGCCTGACGTATACAAAATCAAATGCAATTCTTTCACTGAAGCAGCCGAGAGTGTCCACCTTTACAAGAATCGACAGTATGCATGGTATCGGTTATTTCTATAAAAGGTAGGTAGTGTTAGAGAGGGATGTCCCATTACAGCATTCAAGACCGTTCTTAAAACAGGAAATCTATTTGCAGTTCCGAATATGAACCACCTTCGATTGTATATTAGACTTTGTGCCGGATCGGGACTCGAAGCCGTATCTCCCGCTTTACGTCAGCGGTCGCCTTACCGCTCCGGCTATCTGTGCACGAATCACGGCGGGACTCAAACTGACGTATCTCGTCGCCGTTGTGTCACAGCCTGCGCTCGTGCGTCACGTACGTTCCCGTCCAGGAAGGACATATTTATTGAGAGTTGAGGACCTGGTATTGGCGAATAAATACGAAATAGCAGTGCCTTCGTTATTAAGAACTACACTGCATCGTACTTGTTAATAACATAGGCACCGCTATTTCGCATTTTTGGAACGTCCATCGTTAATATTCAACGTTATACATACAACATCATTACAAAAGTGTCTTATCATCCATAAAAAGACGATGTATAGGTATGCAAACAGTAGTTACTAATCAATTAAGCGTTATAGTCAAAACTCAAAGCTCTCAGTTTTGACACCTTGGCAGCATGAACGTGGACTCAAAGTTGTGTAGAGTACGATGAAGAAGTTTCATTAGGAAGCCCTTACACATCTATCATGCAGGGCCAATCTCTGCCCTTTCGATTTCTATGTTGGAGCCTTCCAGAAAGACATTCGTAACCGTCGATTTGTTTCGGACGAAGAGGTGCAGTTGTGTATACAGTTGTGCTTCCGTAGACAATCTGAAACATATTTCCATGAAGGCACTCCTTATTGTCTCACTGTGAAATAACTACCTCAACAGTTATTGCGAATACTTCTGAAATAATAAACAGTTTATTTACTGTTCCTCCATGTATCTAGATTTCATTTGACTGATCCTTCAACAGTAAGTTCTGAAGGGTACTCACCTGAAAATACCTGAAAGTACCATGAAGTATCCTAAGTGTCGCAGGAAGCTGTCCAAAGAGCATTTTTTTTTCACGATAAAGCGCCAGCTCATTCTGCGTAGTAATTAATCGTAAAAGTTGTCAAACTTTGCCTCCTTCCTTGATTCTCCTGATATGTCACCAAGTGATTTAGTGACTTCTTCCCGTTTGCTCGGATGAAGAAATTATTGCATACCAAGCATTTAAAGACTTACGATGAGGAGCCGCGTGGGATTAGCCGAGCGGTCTCAGGCGCTGCAATCATGGACTGTGCGGCTGATTTCGACGGATTCCGAGTCCTCTCTCGGGCATGAGTGTGTGTGTTTGTCCTAAGAATAATTCAGGTTAAGTAGTGTGTAAGCTTAGGGACCGATGACCTTAGCAGTTAAGTCCCATAACATTTAACACACATTTGAACATTTTTTTTGAATTATGATGAGGAACGTCCCATGGAAATCAAAACGCACACTTCTACAATAAAAGTTACAGCAGGTCATTCATCACTGGGAAATACCTGTCGCATTGAAGAGCGGATTGGACAGTAAATCAAGTTTCATGGAAGCGGCCTGGTTTTTTCTTCATGATAATCAACCCTTTATGACCAATCCTCGTAAAATCTTAAAATTTATGTGCTCTGCGTCGAGAAGGACGCATATGGTTAATTCTCAGGTGGACTGTAGGAAGGAAATATACCTAGATAATTCGTTGTGTGATTACTGTAATAAGAGTTTATGGTCGCTTTGGCAGCAGTAAATTATATGTGGATTAATTTTACTGTGAAATTCTTAAAGCCAAAAACGATATTTTGCTGCGTGACAGAATTTCTACGAATATGCGGCACTTCAGATTTTTCACTAGTTCTGCCGGACTCTGCCTGAGATCGAAATTTCAGCCTCAATTTTTCGAAAAAAAAGTTTAGTCTGTAGTTGCAGTGTATTTATTGTGTCTTGTGGCTTTCGCTTTCGGTAAACAGTACCGTCCTCAGGTTATCCCCTGATACGCAGTCGTCACCCTCGCTTCCCAAATAGGTATGTCAAATACTTTCCTATTCAGTGCGTCCCCAGGTACTTTCCTATGACACGTATAATACCACACACTTTAGTTTGGATCGTTGTAGACGAACTGTGAATGATAAAAATGCAGAATTTCGTAAATTAAATGCCATTGCAGAGTATCTCGGCAGTGAACCTATGCGTTTAACTCGCCTTACCCATAAAGGAAGGTATTAGTTTTTCATATTTTATATCTTTTCGTATTTTTGTTATGTATAAAATACTATTGCTTTCAGTTGTGACTCACTAATCTTGTAGCTTAAGATTAATAACTGCTTTGTTTTATTGAACTACTTTATATTTAGCGTCATTTGCCTGTCTTGATATCAATATAAAATTTTGAGACTGTATGACGAAATATTCATTTAGATTTTAGTTAACTACAATGATCATATCCCTGCTATCTATGAAAAAGTCTTACGGGCGCAGTAAAACAGTAAAAATATATGATCTGACAGTGACAGACTAAGAATTTATATACCCTTTAGCTAAGATCGCTCCATACAGACTACACTGAAAGCCACATAAGTGACTCAACAATTCTGACACATTTTTGTGAAAACATATTTGACAGATCCTTATAAATTATACATCATCAATGCAGTACAATGGGGTTTCAGATATTTTTGAGTACGTTCGCTATGTCAGATGAGTGCAGTATAGGATGATATAAAAGGACGATGTTAAATAAGTCTAAACAACGATTACTATTCTGATTTAATCTTTACTCGCTAAAATTTGAAGAACTTATTTTATTTTAATTCGTTGGCCTTCAAATGGTTCAAATGTCTCTGAGCACTATGGGACTTAACGTCTGAGGTCATAAGTCCCCTAGAACTTAGAACTACTTAAACCTAACTAACCTAAGGACATCACACACATCCATGCCCGAAGTAGGATTCGAACCTGCGACCGTAGCAGCAGCGTGGTTCCGGACTGAAGCGCCTAGAACCGCTCGGCCACAACGGCCAGCTCGTTGGTCTTCGTATTTTGTTCATGTATACTGCACCAGAACGAAAAGCAGCGTCGAATACGCGTAGGCGTTTGAGGTAAATAGCTGTCACCCTGACACATGTAATACATTGAAATCAATGTAATTCTGGTTTTGACACATTTGTAAAGAGGAGAAGGCTAATTATACCACGTGCGGTTGCAAAAATCTAGGTGTTCCTCAGCTGTTCTATTGCAAGATCCGCAAAAAGTGGACGGTCGCTTGCCCCTTCAGTGAGGTTATCATCATTGGAGACGAATTGAAAGGTAACACTCCCCTGTACATGTTTTCATAGAATGTGAAGCTTGCGTGATGTCGTGTGAATTTAGAGACAATTTATAGACTTAATGATATTCTCCATCTTTTGTAGAGAAAATTTTATGGTTCTCTAGCTGATAACATTTTAAAAAATACATATTTCACAGTTACAGATTACTTCTTTATATGTTTATTCTGACCCAACCAGTTTCGAGGCTAAAGCCTCATTTTCAGTGTTCACCGTCGTCATCATCATGAAGCAGTCTTAACAATAGTAAAGAAGCAAAAAAATTAAAAATTATGGTGTGCATTTCTTATGTTTGTCGAAATCAAACCGCAAATTGCTTTCGTATTAAGCGCCATTACTGGAAGTCAGGTCAAAGTTCATCCCATCTATGACTTCACGTCAGGGGCGACTACGCTTTAAACTTCGTGGTTTGGGTGAGTGGTAGCTGTTGTGTGTGGGAAAATCCATTACAGTGAAAGTTTGTTCTCGAAAAACTAATCGTATGACGTTCATTCTCAGAATGCGATAACATCGGCTGATTGCATGTCGGTTAAAACTTCTATATTGCGTGTGGTCAGCGGGGTATTTCCCGGTTGTCAGTGCTACATTCAACTGGTGTGAACCAAAAAAAGCTTGTGAGTCACTCTGAGTTATGGTGCGGCATTCCGAAGTCACATGCCTACAGCAGCAAAGAACGTGACGTTGCCAGAAAACATAAAAAATACGGTACTGGAAATTACAGGCCACGAGTTGCAAGTGGTCGAAGGACGGAGGAAATCGACAGCTGCTTCAACTAAGAGCCAACCTGTGTTTACAGCTGTTGAACAAATTTTCATCTACATATTCACGTTTGTTCTGGAATTCACACTTTAGTGTTTGGCAGAGGAAGCTTAGAAACATTTTCAGACTATTTCTTTAACTTTCCGCTCTCGAATAACACGTGGGAAAAATAAACACCGAAAAATTTGCGTGCGAGCTATGATTTCTCTAGTGATTTTTCATTACGTCTAAAATAGTCTGGCATATGAAGGAGAAAGTTGGAGAAAAAAAAATTCATAAAAATATCTCGCCATAGCACAAAACGACTCTGTTTTAGTGATTGGCGCCCCAACTCGCTTATCATATCTGTGACAGTGTCCTCCTTATTTGGAGACAGTAAATAAGCAGATGTCTTCTTTGAACTTTTACTATGTTTTGCATTCATGCTTTTTGGCGAGGATCCCATGCGGCGCAACAGTATTCCAGAAGACAGACAAGCGTCGTGCACAGGTCTCTCCATATGAGTGGTTGCACCCTCTAACTGTTCTACCAATAAGACGCAGTCCTTCGTTCCCCTACCCCACAATTTTTCCTATGTAATGGTTGTAATTCGTTTATAATTTTAATCCCTAGGTATTTAGTTGAAACTACTACCTGTAACTGCATGTGATTTGTCGTGTAAACGAAATTTAACGGATTTATGTATATATATATATATATATATATATATATATATATATATATATTCATGCTCAGGACCTCTCACTTTCTACTGTCTACAGTCAATTATCAGTTTTCGCAACAAAATATTTTGTGATTCGTTTTCGGCTTGTAATTACTTTATTAGACGATAAACGATGGTATCATCTGCAGACAGTCTAAAAGCGCTGCCCAGATTCTCTCCTAAACCGCCTACGCAGATTAAGAATACCAGAGGGTCTTTAATGATCCTTGAGTTCCCCAGATAAAACTACAATTTTACTAGATGGGTATCCGATAATTACTACAAATTGTGATCTTTATGACAGAAAATCACGAATCCAATCGCCTAGCTGAGAGGGTACTTCATTGTCTCGCAATTTGATAACAAACCGATTTTGAAGAAATCCGAAAATCTAGTATTATGGAATCAAGTTCAGATACTCTAGCGGTAGCATTCGTTACTTTATGTAAATAAAGAGCCTGTAGCGTTTCACAAGAATGATGTTTTCTGTATCGTGTTGGCTGCGAGCAAATAGATCGTTGCCGCGGTGTTTTATAGCGTTGAGACATAGTATGTTTTCCAAAATACTACTACAAATCGATGTCAGTGATAGGAGTCTTTATTGAGCAGATCACTTTTATTTCTTTTTCTGTGTATTGGTACTACATTTGCAAGTTTCCTGTCTTCATATACGGATCGTTCGTCTTATTTAAACTGTACTCTGTATTTTTCCATTGTTCATCCTTTTGTTGTACCGCTTGAGCAGTGGCCGAGCAGTTACTAAATGCACGAAAAGTAAAGGCCAACAGTTAGATAGGAACGTAGGCAACCACACCGTGGTTCTGTAGCAATGACTTACAAAGTCACTTAAAATGATCATTACGACAGTCAAACGGGAATTTGAATGCCGCTCTCCTCAACAAAATTGCATTAATCTCTACGTTTTCTCAGTCGATACACACGAAAATAGTTGCGTAGAGGCTCCCAGTCACGAATCTAGCTGTAGCCTCTCGTTAATATCTTTCGTGAAATTCCTATAATATGCATAAAATATGAAGAAAACTAAAGTAAAATAGTTGGTGTAACTGATGGACTTACTGGATGAGTATAAATGCCAAACTTGCACAAGATGCTCTTTAACAGGTGGATGAGACCTCGAAAATAGATTCGACATTTAAGGAATGTGTATGGAAGACATGCCTACAGTGTCAGGATGTACAGGGGTTTGGGCATCTGAAGGGATTTATTTTAAAAATAAGATTTCGTTTGAAAAAAATGTTTATTCCCGATTACAGGATAGAATTAAACGCCCCCAAGACAGACTGGGAGACCATTAACAACTCAAGATTGTCGTGCAAGAACGTCGTTTTCGAAATGAAGAAGAAGTCTGAAACAATCAGATGAGGGAGGGGAGGTTGCACGTCATGTCTAGTTGGAGACTGCAACAATAGATAGGGTCCAAAGTTGGACAGATGCGCTAACTTCGTATTGCAGCGATCATGCTCTCTATTGGCTGTTGGAAAGCAGCGGATAGTGGCATATTGCTTAGCGCATTTTAAAGGAGCGAACATATTTTCCTGGGGTGGCGATCCCACTCGGCATGTAGGCTACAATGAATTGATCTCGACAACAAAAACGAAAATTTAGTGGTAGAAAATTTAAAAATAACACCAAAATTTGCAGAACTCCGTAGAGTGGTTAGGCGATCTGGACAGATTATAGCAATGACTACATAAAGAGAAATGCATTTTTATACAAAAAGCATTTCATATAATCCAAACTACACTCTAAGAAAAAAAGGCTTGGTATTGATTGATAGTGTTGTTGAATATCTTCGTGAGGAATATTGTGGCAAATTCTGTCCAATTGGCGCGTTAGATCTTCAAATTCTCGAGCTGGTAGGACAGCCCTGCCCATAATGCTGCAAATGTTCTCAATCGCGGAAAGATCTGGCGACATTTCTGGCCGAAGCAGGGGTTTGCAGGCACGAAGACAAGCGGTAGAAATTCTCACCATGTACGGGAGGACATTATTTCGCTGAAATGACAGCACAGGACGAATGGCAACAAAACACGAGGTAAATGTCGTCGACGTAGTGTTACGCTTTAAGGGTGCGGCGGTTGAAAACCAAAGTGGTACTTCTATGAAATCTTTCATGAGCCCCGCTTTGAATTGAGACCGTATGACCAGCGAAGACACATCGGACAGCGGTGGGATACCAAACTGTCTCCCGCGACACCCAGGAGAAGTTACCTGGGGTCCATTTCCTTTCATAGCAGCACCCCTTTGATTATCATCTGCGGAGTCCTTACGGCACAGAGCTACTCGACTTTATTCTATGACCCGTTTTGTTTCCCTTGATGGTAAGCCATTCTGGGCATACATTTCATCAAGATAATGCCCGCCCACACACGGCGAGTTTCTACTGCTTGGCTTCGTGCTCTCCAAACCTTACTTTGGCCAGCAAGGTTGCCGGATCTCTCCCCGACTGAGAACGTTTGGAGTTTCACTGGCAGGGCCCTACAACCAGCTGAGGATGTTGACGATATAACTTGACAAATGGACAAAATTTGGCACGCTGTCCCCTAGGAGAACTAACAATCAATGCCAAGCCGAGTAACTGCTTGAATAAAGGCCAGGGGTGGAAGAGCGCGTTATTCAGTTGCTCAGTTTGTGAAGCTCTTTTTCTTCGAATAAATCATCCAATTTTTCTGAAGATATAAAAATTTGTTTGTCTGTACATTTCCATCACACCTCCCGATTTTCCATTCGGATAATTCGTTCGAGATGCGTCGTATATTTCTCTTACAGTGAATGATAATACAACAATTGGAGCGCAGTGGATTATGAGTGCGAAAAATGAACAATAGTAAATAAAAGAATGAAACAACCAGAAGCCTCGGAAATGTGGTTTTTCAGGATAGTCTTAAGCATCAGTTAGACTCGTCGAGTAAAGAATGAAATCCTGAAATGAGTCAAAAACCACACGACGAGAAAAAAGAGTATTACTAATCGAAGAGACAGAGTTTGGGCTCATATTACTGACCTGAATCGTTGCTGAAAACTTAAGTTCATGGTGTAGGGGGAAGGAATGATCCGCGTGGGCACGTACAGACACGAATGTACAAGTCTGGCCTCGTTGTGGGACGCAGAAGTTACGCTGAAATGAAGCTAGCAGGAACCATATCCACCAGCATTCCAGAAACAAATGTTGTTTCTCGTGCTATCATGTATTAGCAAACTCATTTTTACGTGATGTAGATCATGATAAATCATTTTAAAAAGTTATCATTAATTATACTATGTTCTCAGAAGTGTTGCCGACTGCAGAAGGCTCTCTCACAGAACACATGCAGACATTTTGTCAACAAAGCGAAAGATGGTGTTTCAGTTCCTGCAGGCTCTTCACAGTTTTGGGCTCACACTATGTCTACTTTTACTATTGGTATGTTGTATGCACACACACCTGTTTTCACAGGGATTTTAGTTCGTAAGCCAGAGCCTTGTATTTGACCATCTTTCCATTACAGGTGGTTTACTATTTCTTTTAAATGTTGAAATGCTGAGGTCAGTCAAGAAGGTGGCTTGCTTGGCGCTCATGATCTGTGCTATACTAGGCTCACTGCTTCGGGTTAGTTTAAGCAGTTATTATCCTGCGTTTTCTGCTAATTTTCAATTTTGTCATTTTCTTACTAATTGTAGGGCGCTATCTCTGTTGTGTGCGAAAATTTTTCATTGGTACTCTTGCCATAACTGCATGCCACATGGGTTAGCGGTGTATGTACAAATTTCGTCTCCATGACTACCTCGCTACGTTTAATTTCTTGATGTACTGTACAAGAGGACTTAAATGGAGTAAAATGTGTGGAATTTGAAGAAACACTAACAAACGCCTGCCAAACTGTGCCTAATGTAAGCAAACTCTTGTGATAGCCAGATAGTCTCTACTCCAACTGGCAAGCTCGCCTCCCGCGGGGCAGCCTACTCGCTAGGCGGAGCGAGGCCGACAGTAATTTGAGCGTCCTGCATGAGAGGTCGCCAGCGGAACAGGAACTACGTCAGCAGTCACAGGAACAAGTAGACTGCAGTTAAACATCACTACGAAAATCAGAAAATGAGCTGCGCTCCACGGATTAACAGCCACTTCCAGTTCCATCCAGCTCAGCAGCTACCTCGGCCGCCTTCCTGCCGAGGCGCATTGGTCTGTGTACCGGAGGAATCGCTACGCTTACTGATCACGACTTCTGCGTGAAATCGAGCGCCCAGTAGCAAGGTAAGACATCGCCCTGGAGCTGTTTCTACACCAAGAAGACGACAGTCATACTCTCCGATTTGGACATAGTTTCTGAACGGGACACTGGAACAGGCGAGGAGTGTTTGTACAACGTGTACCGGATCGCCTATTGCGCCATCTAGATCTGTTTTAATTCACAAGTACGCCGTAATTTTACCAGGAGTTTAATAAATATCACTGTTGAGAGGTCAGCCGTCTACAGCTACAGGGAATCTTATGTATGCTAATACTGGTGAAACTGTACGGTCCACGACTTCCCGCAGCTTGCCGTCCTACAGAGTGCGCTACGACATAGAGCTATATTACTAGAGCAGCCAAGGAGCGCCCCACTGTCCTCGCTGAAGTAAATGAATGAAATTTGCTAACGATATTTGTAAATTCTGATTTGAATTGTACAAAGACAAGCTCTAAGTGTCACGTTAACGCCATTTCAACTAACGTGATTGAAACCGAACTTGACTTACGAGTAGGCAGGAATGCAATGGCAGTCATTGTATTACGATACAACAATACTAGCTGATAACCTGGCATTGCCCGGCTATTCATTTTATACTTGTATACTAGAAACGCAAACAAAAAATGAATTGTGTTCGCAGTGTAGTACAGAAAAAAATTTCATTTCCATGTAATCGTGACAACAGTCGTCATAAGAAAAAAAAATGTGTGTTAAATCTTATGGGACTTAACTGCGAAGGTCATCAGTCCCTAAGCTTACACACTAATCAACCTAAATTATCCTAATGACAAACTCACACACACCCGTGCCCGAGGGCACACACCCGTGCCCGAGGGAGGACTCGAACCTCCGGCGGGACCAGCCGTCGTGCAAAGAAATATGTATAATGTGCAGCTGTATAGGTACAGTATCCAAATTGAGAAAAATAGTATTTCTGTACGCTGGGAACACCTGCTTGACGTGTCTACAACGCGATTTTGTAAACGTCTCTATACTGACGCCTCTTCATAGTCTATAGACGACTATTATTTTCGCCTCGGGCCGGGATTACCTTAAGTTGACTGGACTGTAGGCACGTCTAACTAGCGACGAATAAATGTCTTAAAGTTTCGTACTTGTTGCGGCAGTTGCTCACTCTACTTATTGTATATGACGTGATATTTTCTCAACTATGATAGATAGGCTTGTCTTACTCCAGGAGTGTGTGTGAATACCAAAGGGACCAAACTGCTGAAGTCATCGGTTCCAAGACTTACACACTACTTAAACTAACTTAAACTAACTTATGCTAAGAACAACACACCGAGGAGGACTCGAACCTCCGGCGGGAGGGACCGCGCAATCCGTAACATGGCGCATCGAACCGCGCGGCTTTCTTACCCCCACAGCGATTGTTGTTTGTACCAGTTTGGTTGAAATGGGTCCAGTGATTTAGGAGGCTATGTGAAACATACACTCACTCACACACGTACATACATACATACATAGTTTTTATGATCTGTATGGGTATTGAACCGCGTGACCGTTACGGTCGCAGGTTCGAATCCTGCCTCGGGCATGGATGTGTGTGATGTCCTTAGGTTAGTTAGGTTTAAGTAGTTCTAAGTTCTAGGGGACTGATGACCACAGATGTTAAGTCCCATAGTGCTCAGAGCCATGTGAACCATTTCTTGTATGGGTATTACCTGAGTTAAAAGAGAATGCCTTTAGTTAGACTTGTAGCCAGAAGTACTATGGTTCTCTGGGATGATCGAAGAGAAAACAATTTACACGGGAGTTTCGACAATGTTAAGAAAGAGTAAATACGTGTTTCTTATAGTGTATAATTATTCAGATTTTTATGTGAGTTCTATGGGTGTTCAACTTAGGGTAGGTGTGTGTAGGTTGGCTCTAACTATAAACCCCACACAGATACGAAGAGAGTTGTCAAGGGTTATCAGCTATCAAATACAGCATTATCAGAGGATTTAATTTAGGCCATCTTACGGTTGGTCTGCTACTTGTAGATGTGCGGTTAAAGCCGCTGTGTTGCAACGACAGACTCAGCATTTAGAGCAAAGGTATCGTACGTGTTCACGCATAAGCTCCCCACATTACATTGCGACTGAAATGCCAAATAATTCCGAATTTGTGACGTATTTTCCGGCTGTTTCCAGCCACTAAGAGCGATGCACTGCCCAGTGTAAAGCCGTCCTTTACCCTAGGCTGTCCCGTATTTACTCGTCCTTAATATATTTAGCGTAGCTCGTCTCAGCAGACTAACGCAGTGTAAACAGTTTCAGCATTGGGGTGCTGACAGGCAGAATAGATAACGAAACAGTGTTTCGCGATGTCGATGTTTGGAGAAGCGGAGCAGTACAGCCGGTAGTGGGGCGTGACCGCGCATTCGTACCGCAGCCCGCCGTGGATTCACGTGTGTCCGCGGCGGAACTGTGGGGCGCAGCGGGCGTGCGCGCGACGCGCGACGTGCGGCGGGGCCCGCGGCGGCCGGTGCAGCGCTCACGCGGACATCAGCCGCGCCATTCGCCGGCGGGACGCGGCCGTATTTCAGGCGCGACCTTTCCCGCTGTCGATCACGCTGAGTTATGCCGCCACCCGTCACCGGCCGGACACGCTGCTCCGCTGCCACATGTGCAGCCCGACAGATTCCGCTGCACCCGCCAACTCACCTGCCGCCGAAGGCCGCTTTTCTGCATTCCGAGGATAACAATGGCCCACACTTGTAACACGTACAACACAGTGCTACACATACTCACAGAACTACGAATTTTCTTGTTCTCTGATTTATGAAAAAAATGATTGTATCCTTATTAAAACTGTGTCGCGTCTCTGTTTCTTAAAATCGATAGCAGCATTTACTTAAAAATTGTTTAAGACCGCCTCCAATCTCGAGAGCTACTAAGCGTATGTTAGTTTTATAATTTTTCTCGGACGAATCTCCGGAAAAATTTAATTTGACGGTATAAAAATCGTAACTGGGGCCGAAGATTTTGCAACTGGTCGCTTTAAAAAAGTGTTTCGCTGCTACGGGCGCCGCTAACAAATCAGGTGAACAAAGAATGTTAACTTCAGACAGAAATAAATGTCCCAACTTCTCTGAGCGATTTAATCCTTCCGTGGTTAAAATGTATATTGCATATATTCGAGAAATAAAAGTCCTTTGTTGTAAATAATACACTTACACTTCAAAAAAATTTATTCTGACCGATTTTGAATATCGGTGAAGTGGGACACATACGTTCCACGAACCCAACTGGATACATGTTCATGTTCTTAAGTAAACCTAGGATTTTCAGAGCTAAATTTTTGATTTTAGATTCATTTCATGAGGATGACATAATTGGAAAAAAGTATAACAAATCACTGCCAAACCACATATTTTTCATTGTCTACTGATAATGAAAAATATGAAATATCCCACACAGTTACTGAGGAGTGTAGTAGTGTTCCAAAACAATATCTATGGTGTGTAAGAAAACACAATTTGTTGCTTCAGACATTCTTGCAACGGAGAAAAGGGTGATTTGATCTGATTTTCGTGAAACAGTGCAAAAGACACTGTAAATAGACGGCGCACCATTTGATCGCTCGCAGCCTGCTGTGTATCTGCTACCTGGTCCGTAGAACTTTTCTCCAAGTTCCGAAACCATCTCGCTACATGCTAGCGCTAGACACATACTCCAACGCTCAAAACTGCGTATTACTTTCGTGGGTCATACGTAGCGCATCAACTGCGAAATGGTCAAAAACTGCCCAATACAAAAAACTACTGAAAATTAATTAGTCTCGTTTTTCTTGTGCCTCTGTCCCACGCCAGCGCGAGTTCGGCACGGTTTCTCTTTAACGAATTTGCCATGATCAACAATTTAAGAGGTCGCCATATGCCCTTCCTTGTCGCCACCCCATTGCCGTCGCCCCCTCCCCCCTCCTGTGACGGACTGTATGAACCCCAAGTGTCTGCATGTAGTGCTGTTTATGTGGAAACGAGCGAAAGACGTTTGCGAATCCTATAACTGACGCGGGACTTCCACACTACCTAGTGGGATGAGGGAAAGCGTCTATAATTTCTCTCGTTGTTAATCCGCTGGGCAGACTGGATCTAGGTTTAGCGCAATTCCTCGTTCCATATGCGCTGCTTTAAGAAGTATGGTTATCCAGGCAGCTTAAATCAGCCATCGACTACTGAATTAAAAACACAATGAGATCTTTAATAACAGCGAGTCGTAGAAATAATCTCCTAACAGTCATTAAAAATATTACTGATAACTGCAGTACTGATAATGATGCTGAGTAAGTATTTAATGGGGCCGAAAGGAGAAGATCATCTGTCTGCAGTCCAATGTGCCTGCGTATAGAGTTCATTATATAGTGTTCGAAATGTTTGCATATTTTATATATTTAGTTCTTAAGTAAAAACCTTCTGCCTGTTATTACATACCATGTCGTACATTGTGTGATTTTGCGTGTTCTGTCATACAAATTCAGTTTTATTACTAATACAGTTCTTTTTTTTTGTTATATATAGCCCGCCCGGCTAGCCGCCCGGCGGATTAGTGTCGAGGTCCGTGGTGCCGGCCAGCCTGTGGATGGTTTTTAAGGCGGTTTTCCATCTGCTTCGGTGAATGCGGGCTGGTTCCCCTTATTCCGCCTCAGTTACACTACATCGGCGATTGCTGCGCAGAGACTGTCTCCGCTTTCGCGTACAACATAATTATTCTACCACGGAAACACTGGGGCTACACTCGCTCGGTATGAGACGTCCCCGGGGGCGGGGAGGGCGGGGGGGTTCACTGCGGGCCGAACGGGACAATAACCCTGGGTTCGGTGTGGGGCGGCGGTGAGGTAGGTAGACCGCTGTGGGGCTGTGAGCCACTGAGGGCTACGGTGGGACGAAGCCTCTGCGTCGTTCCTGGGTCCCCAGTTTAATACACGCGCACGCACGCACGCACGCACACACAATACTCTTGTAATATCTGCATAGCGTGTACACCTAGTGAGATGTGCAACTGGCTAAAACCACATGCAGGCTGGCCGATACACCCACTCCTCTCTTTAATCCGCCGGCTGAATTCGATCCCGGATCGCTATACCTCCATGTCTCAGAAATGATTGCGTTAACACATGTTGATATCTGAGCGGATAAACTGCAATAGCTCTGGTGTAATTATAAATCTCTTTGTTCAGATTGCATACAGTACGAAGACTGACTACTACAATGTCTTGCTTTTTCAGACATATGGTTGTGTGGACGCTGCGTCTCTTACAACACTATTCTACACCACCACTGAATTCACATCAGTCTCTTAGGAAGTACATATTCTCAGTGCAAAGCTGGTTGCCAGCCTGCACGTTCTCTGCAGTAACTGTGCAAGAGATCTAAAAGGATTTTCCCACTTGCTGTTCTCCTACCACTCAGCAACAGCTTGATATTCACATTTCAAATTAATATTATGAGGGGGGGGGGATAAAAATCTCTATTAAGTTCTGTTCTATGCACATTTGATGAAATTCATAATGACTGTTATTCCAAGGGTAACGTACAGAATTGGGACATGATCACATTTGCATGTTCAGGAGTTATACACGAAGGTAGGTGCTGGGATGACATACCTTAGCGAGGGGACGCTCCTTGGTCAGTGGAGCGGGCTGAGACGGTAAGCGAGCTGAGCACGTGGAACTGGCACAATGTCTTTTACGAATCCCCCCAAGAAAAAATCCAGAGGCGTCAATTCTGGATAACGAGCCGGCCACAACACATCTCCTCCTCCTCTGGCTCTGCCGCCAGTGTGCCACAGAACTGAGCACATCTTCTGTGAAGTCTGTTCAAGAACTGCTAGCATTCGTAATTAGTATGAAACTTGCTCAATAATATAGTAGCAATATTCATCCTCCAGACATCTTGCATTACACAGTGCCAGCTTATGACAGTCAGCAGCTCATCTTCGGTAGGCAACGCCAAAGCATTGTGACCAGTGACTACTGCAAGATTGTATACAGGCTGAGTCACCAACTATTACCACCAAGAATAACTCACAAAGTATGACAGTAGCTGAAAAATTTGTGGTGTGGGACAACGGGGGCCATAATATGACGGTTTTTTGTTGCTATGTGGGGTCGCTTCAGAGATATGAAGGTTAACTTTGTTTTTTTTTTTTTTTTTTTTTTTTAATGGGATGCTCTAGTTTGGTACTTATTTTCTGATAGTGGCTATCGAGACGAATCCAGTGATTTGTAACAGAACAGAACGTGTTCGAAGTGATGACCATTGGTATCAATGCAGTGCTGCAATTTTCTTATCATGGATTGAGTGACATTCCTTATCACGTCGGCACTTATCGAAGCACATGCGCTGACAGTTCTCTCTCGCATGGCTTCAGGTGTGGTTGAAACTTCTTCATAAACAATGTCTTTTACGAATCCCCCCAAGAAAAAATCCAGAGGCGTCAATTCTGGATAACGAGCCGGCCACAACACATCTCCTCCTCCTCCAATCCAACGATTTGGGAATTGTCTCTGCAGCTCATTTCTAGCCATCAGCGAAAAATGTGCCGGACACCCGTCGTGTTGATACCACATTCTGTTCCTTGTTCCTAACAGTATATTTTTTCCAAATTACAAACCTAATGTTTCTTGCAGGAATGTGGTGTACTTCCTACCATTAATAATTCCTTCGACAAAATAGGGGTCTATAATTCTGTCCTCCAGAATCACACACCATACATTCACCGACCACGCTTTTTGGTGTGCGACTCGCCGCAGCCAACATCGATTTTCATTTGCCCAGTAATGCGTGTTATACAAATTAACATTTCCATGGTTCGTGAATGTAGCCTCGTCAGTAAATAAAATCAAATTAATAAATGAGTCATCCCTCTGAATCTGAAGTTGACCCCATTGGCAGAATTCAGTGCGACGCATACAATCCGTACCAGTTAGTTCTTGGTGGAGACTGGTATGGTAAGGATGATATTTATGGCGATGCAGAACACGAACAACGCTACTCTGGCGCATGCTAGATTCACTTGCGATCTGACGCGAACTAACACAGGGATCTCGAACCACAGTGGCAAGAGTACCAATTTCCGTTTCCTCGTTAGTAACTTTCCTTTACCGGATATGTTTCCAATGTTATAAAGATCCAGTTGCTCTCAATTTTTTACATACATATTTAAATGTAGGACGTGTAGGGTGAGTACGTCGAGAATACCTTTCAGCGTATAAGTCTCTAGCTCTCACTGAATTTCGCTGGAATTCTCCATAAATGAGAAGCATATCGACTTGTTCTTGGAAGGAATACCTCAATCACATTCGCTTTATTCGACGAAACTAGTCTTATAGTTCCTATTAGTGTTGTGTTGCGAAATCGTCGAATGATGTTTACATGTCAATGTTACGTCACATGAATACCCCGTATTCGGCGAATATTTACTATTTACACAGTATACGAGAGAGAATTTTCAGAACATGTGCTTCGATAAGTGCCGAAGTGAGAAGGAATACCACTCAAACCCTGATAAGAATATTGCAGACTGCATTGATACCAATGGTCATCACTTCGAACACTTTCTGGAAATGGACGTTCATGACACCTTTGTGACCTTAGTTGACCTTCAAAGGCATTACTGTTACACATCATTGGATTCGTGTCGATAGCTGCTATCAGAAAATAAGTACCAAACTATAGCATCCCATTTAAAAAAAACTAAGTTGACCTTCATATCTCTGACGCGATCCCACCAAGTAACAAAAACCAACGTCATCTTATGACCCCCTTTGTCCCATGCAACATTTGTCCCACAAATTTTTCAGCTACTGTCATACTTTCAGAGTTATTCTAGGTGGCAATAGTTGGTGACTCACCTTGTATATCCTGGAGGCGTAGAAGGCACGTGACGCACTAAGAAAACTATGCAGTTATTCATAAGTACCTCTGAGGTTTCAGAAGTTGACAGCGCATAAACTAAAAGACATACAAAAAAACATGCACTTATTAGGAGACAGAGCAACACTCTTAAGTTTCTAACACACATTACAGGCGCTGAATATGGGCATCATTTATGATGTGGCAAACATCAACACATGTATTCTCTTCATTGAAGTCACTGCTGCTGCTGCTGTTGAAAAGGGAAGGACATTAGCTTCAGGTGCGAATTTGATGCTACATGACGCAGTCTATACGTGGTGTAACAGGTGTAACTGCAGCTGCTTCTATTAGTGACTGAGGACAGCGTCCTGAACAACATTACGTCAGTATTCAGATCATCTGCAGATTGCTAATTATAGCCATCACGAGTCATATGCTTTTAGGTTGGGTAGTACCTCGAAGTACATGTCAGAAAAGCAATCCATTAATGCTTACGTTCCCCTGCGTCAGCAGGTCAGTTGGTATGGACGCGTGGATGCAAAACGGTTAGCCAGTACCGAGGTGCAGTCTACTTAGCGTTGTACCATGAATGAGCAGAAAACATCACATCTCCAAGTTTGTAATGTGTTTGTGGGAGGGCTGTTTGACACATAGGAAAAAGAACCAACGTCCTGATATGTGTACATATTAAAGTACCACATGCAAAGATATCTGCAGTTACACCCATTACATACTGTATATTCTGACAAACCTACCCTTCCAGAATGAGATTTTCACTCTTCAGCGGAGTGTGCGCTGATATGAAACTTCCTGGCAGATTAAAACTGTGCGCCCGACCAGGACTCGAACTCGGGACCTTTGCCTTTCGCGGGCAAGTGCTCTACCAACTGAGCTACCGAAGCACGACTCACGCCCGGTACTCACAGCTTTACTTCTGCCAGTACCTCGTCTCCTACCTTCGGGCGCACAGTTTTAATCTGCCAGGAAGTTTCATATCAGCGCACACTCCGCTGCAGAGTGAAAATCTCATTCTGGAAACATCCCCCAGGCTGTGGCTAAGCCATGTCTCCGCAATATCCTTTCTTTCAGGAGTGCTAGTTCTGCAAGGTTCGCAGGAGAGCTTCTGTAAAGTTTGGAAGGTAGGAGACGAGGCACTGGCAGAAGTAAAGCTGTGAGTACCGGTCGTGAGTCGTGCTTCGGTAGCGCAGTTGGTAGAACACTTGCCCGCGAAAGGCAAAGGTCCCGAGTTCGAGTCTCGGTCGGGCAGACAGTTTTAATCTGCCAGGAAGTTTCAAACCTACCCTTAGTGGTGTGCTCCGTAAGTATACTACACCACATACTGCGAATCGAAATCTAGAGATTCTCTGTCTACTGTTTTGCTCAATGTCTAATAGTTTTTGCAGTCTTCTTCTGAAACCCTGAATGTACTTACGAACATATCTGAAGTGGTCAGTAATGGACGTGCGGCACACGTACGCACATCTCAGTAAAGTTCAACGACGACATCTGTAACCAGAAACGTACACCAGATGAGCGGAGACGGTTTCACTTCCTCGTTTGCGCGGTTCCAGGAGGACCGAAGCACGCCCACAACCTGGTTCCCTCTGCGACCGTAGCCTTACGTGAGACGTACTATCAAATGACGCGTATTTAAAAGAAGCAAAGAAGGAGAGATCTGTGTTCTCAATCATTTAAGCACCACTGAGGACTGAAATTCTTCTTTACAGAGGTATGTGAAAATTCACAGTGTTTGCCGTGCCACCAAATAATAGGCGGCCAGAGCAAATTCACCACTAGAAAACACTACATCTTATTTCATAAAGACAAGTGTAGTGTGCTGAACAGGGAATAACGGCATGCCAAATTAAGTACGCTTAAGAAAATGGATGAGGTACATAAACAGGTTCTTAACGTAAGTCATAAGAATTGTTACCTCTTGAACTCTTCGATTCTTGTGTTACATTCATATCTATCTTAATGTGCAATGTACTACTTTCAATTTTCCAGAACGACAATCAGGTTACATGTTCACGTTGGGCAAGTTTCAAAATTCCATTAAGAACAGCAAGGTCCGGGAAACCGCTATCCTAAGGGGAGTTTGTAAAGGACTGTCTCATTGATATTGTAGAACTTTTGTGTCCCCGAAGTTAGCAGGTTTCAAGAAATCGGCATTTCCTAAAGAAAAGGTGGCACGACGTATAAGTGTGCACAGGCATTTAATTAATTACGCTAAGAACTTCGTTGCATTGTCTGTTGCCTTGGATGAAGCGACAGATCTTACAGGTACACCTCAGGTAGTAATAACGCTCTGCGTTTAACAAAGGACGTTTTGGACTTAGTGCCTCTGAAAGGAACTACGATAGGTGTAGGCTTACTCCAAGTTGTCGAGCAAGCGATTGATGGTGTCGGTATGGATTCGAATTCAGTGACCAGGGATTGAGCATAGGAAATGCGAGAGACAGGTTACGGTTGGCCGTAGTACATTTATTACGTGAGAAGGGAAAGAGCGAACCGAAATTAGAAGACGCTTGCTGGATATCAGACCTTGCGTTTCTCGTGGACGTAACATCTCATACGGACATCCTGAAAGTCAGTGTGTAAGGCGAAAATAATTTAATTTCTGACGTGCTGGAACGAGTAAATACTTTTGAAAGGAAGCTTACTCTCTGGGAGAGCCAACTGTTGTCTGAAAATATTGCACCTTTCCCTACCCTCTGGTCCGCGAAAGGGCTATATTTCAAGAATACGTGTCAATAGTAAAAATTAAGGAGGAAATTTGAGCACAATTTGTAGATGTTATGAGCGTGTGTCCTATCATTTGTTGCTTTGCATAGCCGTTTTCAGCTTTAGTTGATATGCTCCGAATCATCTGAAGATGGAACGGAATGACCTGCAGAGCAATACACGGCTGAAGGACAAGTTCTTTGCAATACGAAGCACGAAAGAATTCTATGAAAACTCTCCGCAGGCCGCGGTGGCCGAGTGGTTCTAGACGCTTCAGTCCGGAACCGCACGACTGCTACGGTCGCAGGGTTCGAGTCCTGCCTCGGGCACGGATGTGTGTGATGTCCTTAAGATAGTTAGGTTTGAGTAGTTCTTAGTTCTAGGGGACTGATGACCTCAGATGTTAAGTTCCATAGTGCTCAGAGCCATTTGCACCAGTTTTGAACGTTGCCGTGTCTGGTACTGGCTGCCTGATTTTCCTTCTCTTGTGTGAAATCATCGTCTTTATAGTTCATTATGTGTGATACTGAAGAGCAATGGCCTACACTACATACGCCAGAATTACGTTCGTTTTTCACATTTACGTTTTGACTTCTTAGCTTCTGCCGTACTGCAGTGACCTGCACATCTTATCACAGCAGTGCATTGTGTACGTAATGGGTACGAAGATGCTGAGTCTGTAAGAACTACCAACACAATATTTTCGTACGTTTAGGGCATAATTGCTTTCCCCTTTCGATGAAGTGTCGGAAAAGACTGTGGCTGCTGGCGCTATCCGACACCGCTTCCTGTCACATACCCAATCTGAAAGAATAAACAAAACCCCTCAGACGCTTCAGATGCTGCATGGTCTAACAGTACACAAATCAATTAGCTACGACTTCCGTCGTTAGACAGGCAAAATACTATAATTTCGTATTTGTTCCTCTACTTCTTTTTGTCTCCAGAGACCTTCAGCACTCTCCCCAAGCTGGAGTATGCTTCTTTTGTTATTACTTTTAGTATTTTAACTTTTTTTCCGTACTGAGTAGCCAAGAATCTGGATTTGGAAAGTTGTCCATCGTATTCTAAACTGCTGAGACCTGATTTCTCTTCGGGGTTACTAGCTGATTATTTGGAACCGTCAGCTATCGCAACCTTACGTTGGATAGGAAAGGGAATTAAATCTATTTCTAGTGTAAAACAAACTTACTTAAATCACATATTTTCAAAACTATAAAAGCATTATATGAGTTGTAAAGTAAGTCCTTTCACACTGTCGTCTCTTGACCCTACGCTAGAACTGCTGTGGTATCAAAGTCGCACCGTACAGGGTTATTCATAAGTACCTGTGGAGTTTCAGAAGGCGACTGCCCAAAAACTACACAACTCACAGAAAAATGACACACAACACTGGACATAGTATCTCGCCAAGTTTCGATTCGTCATTCGAGTCGCGTCGTAGTTTCACTTGGCAGCAGGCGTGTCGGAAAATACAGACGAATCATCCGCTCCATGTTGTCGCAGTTACTGCAGCAATTGCGTCCCGTCGACCATAACAGAAAGTACGAAGTTTGCATTTCAGTTCTCCAGGATATGGCAGAGGACACTTTTCCCGAACGACTCGTCTTTTCTGACGAATCGATGTTTCATCTATGAGGAAAAGTAAACTGCCACAGTGTAAGAATTTGGGTGTTACGAAATGTTGGCGTCGCGTCGAACATGAAAGAGATTCATCGAAAATGTATCTGTTTTATGCCGTTTCTGTTGACAAAGTTTATGGACCTTGCTTTTTTGCAGGGGACTGTGACCCATCTCACTTTCACCTTCTTGACACCATCCCACGACGATGGACTGGAAGAGGTGGACGACGAGATCTTGTTCACTGCTTTTGGTCTCTCAGATCACCAGACCTCATACTCTTTCTGTGGGGGTATATACAAGACAAAGTCTTTGTCCCATCTATGGCAGTTATTCTTCAAAAGCTGAGAAATCGGACCTTTGAAGCTTTCTATTCAGTAAACGGCGACCTGTCGTTGTGTGTGTGGAATGAAATGGACTATCGTTCTGGTGTTTCTCGAGCAACGCATGACGTTCATGCTGAGTGTATGATATGTTGCGAAGAAAAACTTAGAACCTTCCTCTGTCCAGTGACATGTGCAGTGTGTTTCAATCTTTCACAGTTTGTAAAAACAATAAAACCTGTTCTTACTTTTTGAATGGCCGTACACAAATACGAAGGTTGGCTCTAACTGCTCAATGTGTTCCAGAGTTATTCATTTAATGTCAACCATTCCTGACTCCATTCCCACTACTATGGGTTTAATGTCATCATAGCGGTGAGTAATTAACATAGCGACACTAAAACTACGGATTCCACACTAGTATCGCTCATTTGCTACTATTTTGACACGTCACTTCGCTCCATTCCAAAGAGCGCTAGGGCTGGTTTTTCAATCCAGCAATATACTTTCCTCATGTGTCAGATCTGGTGGAAACTGCTACAGACGTTCCATTCTTGTGTTAACATGTAAAAGGTTTCCCACCCCCCACCATTCTGACTAATGTGGTTGCTAAGGGGTGTATTATCCTCACGATAACTGTCCGGTGGTACGAAGTCATATATCTGCCAAGTATTGTTAAAATTTCTGGAGGCGGTACACAGCTGTGCTGGAAACACACACACACACACGCATGCACAGTTGGTCCCTCTTTACCTGCGTTTACTCCGTCCGCTGTTTTCATTAAAGCAACTTTGTGTCCTGATGCCCACCTTGTCACCGTAATTATCACTTTATAAGTCGTGTGCGTCACAAGTCTGTATCTATTGCAGGCTTCTTCACTGCCTTACAGAAAAAAATGGAGCCACCTGAATTGGGAGGAGGAAGCGAAATGAAACTTCATAGATTAAGAGTCTGTGTGACGTCGCTTCAGTGATTACAAAACCGAATTACATTTGCAAAGAAGTTGTCGGTTCCTGCCCACTTATCAGTATGATCTTGCGTCAAATCTGGCATGGTGCATGCACATATTCGGTTGAGAGGGGTGTCATGAGGGTGTTGTATCATCTTCTATAGAAAGCCGGTTCACGAGTGCTGCAGCTGGTATTTCACAGAGTCTGAGTTGGATGCAGAGGCCGATGCCAAGTGACCAAATTTCGTCTAAAGCACTGGGCGAGTTTGTTTATTTGGTCAGCAGAGGAGGCCGAAATGTTTGCCTGCTTTCTGTTGGTCGGCGAGGACAGAACCGAGGTTCACGCCATACCATCTTTCTCAAACGGTTTTACAGAACTTTCGCATTAGTTGTAGCTTTGTATGTCAGCTTCATGATGAAGTGTCCATGATTTCATTAACGGATATAGTTATTGTGATACCTGCATTTAAGAAAGCCCCTACTCGAAACTCGCCGGCCGCAATGGCCGAGCGGTTCTAGGCGCTTCAGTCCGGAACCGCGCGACTGCTACGGTCGCAGGTTAGAATCCTGCCTTGAGCATAGATGTGTGTGATGTCCTTAGGTTATAGTTAGGTTTTAGTAGTTCTAAGTTCTAGGGGACTGATGCCCTCAGATGTTAAGCCCCTTAGTGCTCAGAGCCATTTGAACCATTTTTCGAAATTCGACAAAATTTTGCTGCGAAAATTAAGGGTCACTATGATTTTGCGTTTGGTTCTCATTACGTAATACGTTGCTGCGTATGAAATTTATCTAACATATCGAATATTTCTTTACACTGGGTTGGAGGCCTCTACCTTTCACTAACCTCGAAAAAATTGGTCTGATGTAGCACACACATTTGCGGTCGCGTGCGCGCCAGCAGTTTGAGGTATCAAAATGAGATTTTCGCAAATGTTACAGAGGAGTGTATTTTGCCATATAGTTATTTAAAACTTCGTTATCTGCGTGTTATTTCACTAACTAAAAATTTTTTCGATGAAAGAATGTAATCTTTAAGGAGCATCGATAGCTGGTGAAATGACAAATGCTGTGGGTTTTGGAACAAAATACGTGAAGAAATTACATGTTTGTTTTTGTGCCGAAGATGCGCTTTTTGATTAGCTATTGATCTTACTTTTCCTCAGTTCCTCATTTAATAAACAACTGTTTCAGTAATGAGATTTTCACTCTGCAGCGGAGTGTGCGTTGATGTGAAACTTCCTGACAAATTAAAACTGTGTGCCGGACCGAGACTCGAACTCGGGACCTTTGCCTTTCGCGGGCAAGTGCTCTACCAACGGAGCTACCCAAGCACGACTCACGCCCCGTCCTTACAGCTTAACTTCTGCCAGTCTCTCGTCTCCTACCTTCCAAACTTTACAGAAGCTCTCCTGCGAACCTTGCAGAACTAGCACTCCTGTACAACTTCACAACTGCGTGAGGTGGTATTGTGTAAACTCCGCTACTTTTGACAAAAAAGCAGATTGTAAAATGTCGAGAAGAGAAAAGTAGGTTTTATTCAAAATTCTCCAGTCACGACGCTTCTCTGAAAGTTAGAAAGAAACCAGGCGACAATATATCGCTGCTTTTGTTGCAGTTTCATTGGAATTCTTTCTAGATACTAACCAAAACAGAGGTGAAAGTAGATCTTCTTGAACGGTCACCATGGAAGTGCGGGAATGGAGGGACTTAATATTTGGGAAAGGTACAAGGGCAGACATCAGTTTACTCCCCCCCAGTCCTCCGTACTTTCCCTACAGCCCCTGGCCACGACCCCTACAGGTCCCCTGCCGGCTACGTTTTTCCGCACGCTCTCTACCTGGATACTGGCACAGGCCGGGGCTGACGTGCAAGATGGTCGCACACGTGTTCTGTTGAATCTTGCTGGCTACGAGAGTACCCCAGGATCACGCAGACATGTTATAGAGACATCCTGCTGATAAATGGCTCCTCGATACTGCTGCATAGTAGGTAACGCGTGAGAGCGAACGGCTTTGTGACGTACCATTTCCCTCAGTCACTACCAGCAGTGATCTAAAGCCATTCCCGATGGCTGACCACTCCGTAACGCCAGGAGTTACATCGCTTCCAGTCCCCAAATCATTACAAGAAGTGGACTTACACCCAGGTTGCCGCCATGCTCGCTAACGACAGTCGTGCAGGTCATCCGTGATTGATCACTGGACACAATGCGACACCATCCATCAGTAGTCTATGCTTCCCAATTACGGCACCACTCCGAACGCAGTCGTTTCTATTGTGGTGTTAACGGCAGCCAAAATATATGGTAATTCTCTAGTCTGTCTGCTGATAGTCTGCAGTCAATGGTGTGTGATGGAAAAGAACGTTGCAAGGAGTCCATTACTTGTTCTCGGATGGCAAATGGCAGCTGTGAAAGTGTTCCCATGTGCTTGGTGCACAATACGGCGATCCTCCTTTGTAATCGTCAGACGTGATCAAACAGAACCTTGATGCGGAGTATGCTTGTCCTCACGTTTCCGTGCAATTCAACACTGCGGCACTGTCACATCCGAATGCCTAAGAAATACCGATATCGTACGTTTCGATGAGGTGGCCAAATGGTCACCAGCAATGAGACCCTTTAAAAAATTTGTCAGGCGCTGAGAACGCTGTTTCATACGAATGCGCGGCCTCTCCTATCATTCACAATGATTACCCAATTATGAAGCTGTTCAGACCTCCTATATACCCTACCAAGCCTGGTAACAACACTAAACACGAAATGCACAATGCAATCTGGTAGAAGTTGTACTTGTTATTGAGAATCACAACTGTAAACATTTACGTACACGCCAGTGGAGTGTACACGCATAAAGTTACACTGACATCTGGCGAAGTCTTCTGGATGATGCATTTTTTTCGTTGGTTAAATGCATCTTTATCCGTATTTTAACTTTCTGTTATCGCACTTTTGCCAAGGAGTTTTGATACCAACACAGCATTTGTCTAAACGAGCGTCGGAAACAATCTAAAATCACACACAGGTGAGCTGGTCAAGCATACCAGCGGTAGTTACTGTACATTTAGAAGCGTTTAACATAACGCTCGTCATTGCGAATGGGAACAGTCACATGTGGTTGGACGCACCACAAAGTTCGCACAGCGAGCCAGCTGTCTGGTATCTGCTGCTAAAAATGTGAATTATGCTTGTTTCCTCTACCGGCGCTGCACTGAACTATAGGAGACGATGAAAACGGTCATCATGGCTGAAGAAACAGACACGAGAAGAGAGTAAGCTTGATATTTCTTCGAAATGAGGACGAATATTTGTTTTGGAATTATTTGAGGACGAGTAGGGTTAGTTCCATTTCCTACTGGACCTTGTACAAGACAAATCGTGATACTGTGGCGAGGAAAGCATTAGTAATCTCACAGTCACTGTCACACCTTAGCAGAAGATTGGCAGGGAACCCAGGAAAATTCTGGTGTTACGTAAAATCGCGAATCGTTTCTATGGCTGCCATTCCGTTCCTTGTTGACCAGTCTAATGTGGCATTTGAAGATAGCAAAACTAAAGCCGAAGTTTTAAATTTCACGTTCAAGAAATGGTTCAAACAGAAGAATCGTACGCACGTACCATCATCTGACCATCGGATAGAATCCCGTATGGACGACATAGTATTCAATGTCACCAGGTACGGATGGAATCCCAATTAGATTTTACGAAGAGTACTACAACACATTGGCCCCTTACCTAGATTTCATTTATCGTGGATCTCCCGCCCAGCACGAAGTCCCAAGCGACTGGAAAAAAGAGCAGGTGACTGCAGTACGTAAGAAGGGCAAAAGAACGGACCTGCAAAATTTCAGACCAATATCCCTAATTTCGGTTGGCTGCAGAATCCTTGAACATATTCTCAGTTAAGGTATAATAAACTTTCTTGAGACTAAAAAGATTATGTCCACGAATCAGCATTGTTTGAGAAGGCATTGCTCTTGCGAAATTCGGCTTGTCCTTTTCTCACCTGATGTACTGCGAAGTATGGATGAAGAGCAACAGACAGATCCTGTATTTCTAGATATCCGGAAAGCATTTGACACGGTGCTCCATTGCAGGCCGGTAACGAATGTGCGAGCACGTGGAATAAGTTCACAGATATGTGAGTGCCTCGCAGAATTCTTAAGTAATAGAACCCAGTATATTGTCCTCGACGGCAAAGGTTCACCAGGGACAACGTTATTATAAGGAATGCCTCAGGGAAGTGTGATTGGACTGCTGCTACTCCGTATATACATAAATGATCCGGCGGACAGGGTGGGCAGCAATCTGCAGTTGTTTGTTGATGTTACTGTGGTGTACGGAGAGGTGTCGAGTGACTCTAGAAAGATGCAAGACAGGACAAAATTTGTAGTAGGTGTGATGGATGGCAACTGGTTCTAAATGATGGAAAATGTATGCTGTTGAGTAGGAAGAACAACCCTGTAATGTTCGGTTACAGTATTACTAGTGTCCTGATAGACACAATCAAGTCTTTTAAATATCCGAGCGTAAAGTTGCAGAGTGATATGAAATGGAACGACGACGCGAGAACTGTGGAAGGGAAGGCGAATGGTCGACTTCGATTTACTGGCAGAATTTTAGGAAAGAGTGGTTCACCTGTAGAGGAGACCGCATATAGGACGCTGGTGCGACCTATGCTTGAGTACTGCTGGAGTGTTTGGGATCCGTACCAGAACGGATTGAAGGAAGACATCGAACCAATTCAGAGTCGGGCTGCTAGATTTGTTACAGATAGACTCGAACAATACGCAAGTGCTACAGAGATGCTTCGGGAATCCAAATGACAATATCTGGATGGAAAGCGACGTTCTTTTCGAGAAACACTATTGAGAAAATGTAGAGAAAAGGCATTTGAAGCTGGCTTCTGAACCGTTCTGTTGCCGCCAAAATACATTGCACCTGTCGAAGACGAAGATAACATTCGAGAAGTTGTGGTTCATACGGAGGCTCTGTTTACGAGTGGAACAGGAAAGGAAATGACTAGTAGAGGTACAGGGTATCCTCCGCCACGCACCGTACGGTGGCCTGCGAAGTATCGATGTAGATGTAGATCTAGCGTTTCAATACGCTCCCTTAAACTCTCAGATTGGACAATGTACAAAGATAAAACTGCTATTAGCCGCTCTGCTTTATTTTATTTTTATTTGCGGCAGAGAAATTCTGTGATGATATACGGAAAGCTTACGAAATTGTATTTCCGGTCGATTTAACAAATTTCCAACATGTGGGAAACTTTTTTGCTAGTGAAATTACATGAACATACTACGTGAAGAAAATATGATTTATACTAAAAATTTTGATCTAATTGAAACGATAACTCTCGTAGAGATATATAACACTACATGCATTGAGTTAAATGTTCCTCACATTTGGACGTCAACAGCTAAGCGATGACCTGTTTGTTTTCTTCCCTACGAACAGATCGCTACGTTTATAAATAACCTGTTATTACCTATTATGAATAGCCACACACTTACATATTCTCCTTTCATCAACATCTTACGACCAGAGAAATGTACATAGTGAGGGCCCAGCTTGCGCAGAACACGAAATAACTATGTGTGACCGCCTTGAAAATTACTTGCTTCCTTAAGGGTGATTACATATAATGGTAAGACAGAGATTTAGGAACCAGGTTTTAAACTGTAAGACATTTCCAGGGGCAGATGTGGACTCTGACCACAATCTATTGGTTATGAAGTGTAGATTAAAACTGAAGAAGCTGCAAAAAGGTGGGAATTTAAGGAGATGGGACCTGGATAAACTGAAAGAACCAGAGGTTGTACAGAGTTTCAGGGAGAGCATAAGGGAACAATTGACAAGAATGGGGGAAATAAATACAGTACAAGAAGGATGGGTAGCTTTGAGGGATGAAATAGTGAAGGCAGCAGAGCATCAAATAGGTAAAAAGACGAGGGCTAGTAGAAACGATTGGGTAACAGAAGAAATATTGAATTAATTGATGAAAGGAGAAAATATAAAAATGCAGTAAATGAAGCAGGCCAAAAGGAACACAAACGTCTCGAAAATGATATCGACAGGAAGTGCAAAATGGCTAAGCAGGGATGGCTAGAGGACAAATGTAAGGATGTAGAGGCTTGTCTCACTAGGGGTAAGATAGATACTGCCTACAGGAAAATTAAAGAGACCTTTGGAGAAAGGAGAACTACTTGCATGAATATCAAGAGCTTTGATGGATACCCAGTTCTAAGCAAAGAAGGGAAAGCAAAAAGGTGTAAGGAGTATATAGACGGTCTATACAATGGCGATGTACTTGAGGACAATATTATGGAAATGGAAGAGGATGTAAATGAAGGTGAAATGGGAGATACGATACTGCGTGAAGAGTTTGACAGAGCACTGAAAAACCTGAGTCGAAACAAGGCCCCCGGAGTAGACAACATTCCATTAGAACTACTGACAGCCTTGGGAGAGCCATTCCTGACAAAACTCCACCGTCTGGTGAGCAAGATGTAAAAGACAGGAGAAATTCCCTCAGACTTAAAGAAGAATATCATAATTCCAATCCCAAAGAAAGCAGGCATTGACAGATGTGAAAATTACCGAACTATCAGTTGAGTAAGTCACAGCTGTAAAATATTAACGCGAATTGTTTACAAACGAATGGAAAAACTGGTAGAAGCCGACCTTCGAGGAAGATCAGTTTGGATTCCGTAGAAATGTTGGAACACGTGAGGCAATACTGACCCTACGACTTATTTTAGAAGAAAGATTAAGGAAAGGCAAACCTACGTTTCTAGCATTAGTAGACTTAGAGAAAGCTTTTGACAATGTTGACTGGAATACTCTCAAATTCTGAAGGTGGCAGGGGTAAAATACAGGGAGTGAAAGGCTATTTACAGTTTGTACAGAAAGCAGATGGCAGTTATAAGAGTCGAGGGGTAAGAAAGGGAAGCAGTGGTTGGGAAGGGGTGTGAGACAGGGTTGTAGCCTATCCCCGATGTTATTCAGTCTGTAAATTGAGCAAGCAACAAAGGAAACAAAAGAAAAGTTCGGAGTAAGTATTAAAATCCATGGAGAAGAAATAAAAACTTTTAGGTTCGCCGATGACACTGTAATTCTGTCAGAGACAGCAAAGGACTTGGAAGAGCAGTTGAACGGAATGGGCAGAGTATTGAAAGGAGGGTACAAGATGAACATCAACAAAAGCAAAACGAGGATAATGGAATGTAGTTGAATTGAGTCAGGTGATACTGAGGGAATTACATTAGGAAATGAGACACTTAAAGTAGTAAAGGAGTTTTGCTATTTGGGGAGAAAAATAACTGATGATGGTCGAAGTAGATATAAAATGTAGACTGGCAATGGCAAGGAAAGCGTTTCTGAAGAAGAGAAATTTATTAACATCGAGTATAGATTTAAATGTCAGGAAGTCGTTTCAGAAAGTATTTTTATGGAGTGTAGACATGTATGAAAGTGAAACATGGACGATAAGTAGTTTAGAAAAGAAGAGAATAGAAGCTTTCGAAATATGGTGCTACAGAAGAATGTTGAAGATTAGATGGGTAGATCACATAACTTTGCTGAATAGAATTGGGGAGAAGAGGAGCTTGTGGCACAACTTGACTAGAAGAAGGGATCGGTTGGTAGGTTCTGAGACATCGATGGATCACCAATTTAGTATTGGAGGGCAGCGTGGAGGGTAAAAGTTGTAGAGGGAGACCAAGAGATGAGTACACTAAGGAGGTTCAGAAGGATGTAAGTTGCAGTAGGTACTGGGAGATGAAGAAGCTTGCACAGGGTAGAGTAGCATGGAGAGCTGCATCAAACCAGTCTCAGGACTGAAGACCGGCCGGCCGTTGTGGCCGAGCGGTTCTAAGCGCTACAGTGTGGAACCGCGCGACCGCAACGGTCGCAGTTTCGAATCCTGCCTCAGGCATGGATGTGTGTGATGTCCTTAGGTTAGTTAGATTTAAGTAGTTCTAAGTTCTAGGGGACTGATGACCTGAGATGTTAAGTCCCATAGTGCTCAGAGCCATTTGAACCATTTGACTGAAGACTACAACAACAACAACAACAACATTTTGATATGTGTCAGGAGTTACTTTCTGCAATGTGATCACAAACAGGGCGAGATATTGCATCCTCGGCAAATAAGTTTGGTTTTCCGATTATCCTCACAGAATTTGTCCCAGTTCTTTCATCTTCGATATTTTTTCCACTTTCTTCTGCTTACTTGTACATTGCTTTGCCAATATGTAGTCAAAGCAATAGCAGTTCCCGTTAAAGAAGAACAGTGGGTGAACATTAAGTTTCTAATTCTGGCAATATCCACGTTACGTGCAACTACAGGGTGCTATAAAATCTTTCCCTGATTACAAAAATTTATTTCTATAGAACTATGTGAGATATAGCAGTGCGATTTGTTACAAATGGCAACTTAACTCGTTACGTATTTTATTGCTACCCTGCGACATATGCTCCGTTTGTTTCCGTACAACGTCTAGGCGATGTGAATCTCTCTCCACGTCTGTGCCATCATCCCTTCGTCTCCCTCTCTACAGCATGTCGTATTCGTCCCGTAACAGTTTGGATAACCTTTATCCTAAACGTAACCACATGACGAAAATCATGAGGGGTAATATGTGGTAAACGTAGAGGCCATGAAGTTGGACCGTCTACACCGGAGAGGTTTAATCCAAGATCTGGCATGTAAATAACCGCCGGTGCGACGGTGCCCCGTGTTGTTGAAACAGTGTTTGTGTGGAAACATGACAGGTTGAATTCCGTGAACTGCACTGACATCCGGTGTGCAGGGTATCAACGGCGTCGTGTCTGGCTCCAGGTCTCCCGCTTCTTGCCCTGTCACCAACACTGCCAGTCTTGCCAGTCTTTCGTGCTCTTCATAACTGGCGAAACCCAACCCTACGTACTTTGGAAATGTCATTGAACTGTAATTGGCGATCGTCTTTCATGAAACTGCAGAACACACTGCGCTTTCTGATGCACAGACGCCATTGTGACATCATCACCTCGAAATTACTCTACCTGTAACAAAAGGGTGAGGGAAGAAAGCAGATGCTGTTAGAGCTCGTATAGAAGTTTGTCCATAATAACTACCATTTCCAAACAGTGGCATACACATTTGCAAGGGTATCCATAAAAAGCTTTGTAAAATAATCTACCATTTGATACAAACGTCATAGCTGTATGTATTATAATTCTTAAGAAGTAAGTGTGTGTTCAGGAAAAGACTTCGATTAATCTCGACTAGCCTCGTACAGCAATCGCCTGCCGAAAAGAGCGATGTCGAAAGCGTCTGTTCATAACATTTGACTTGCTTCTGACGTTGTTCAGAATTATAAGTCACAGAACACACAAAAAAGAAAAACATAATTCTGCCAACCATAACAAATAAAAACAAACAAAATCACAGTGCAATCACAGAAAAGCAAGCTGCCTGCAGCTGAACCGTGCTGGAGGCGGCTGGCGTCATAGTGGAGGGAGTGAAGGTTTGGAAACGGCGGGTAGGGGCTGACGCTACAGGTCTCGTGGGATTGGCTGACAGCTTGCCGTTGCTCTCACGAGAAAATAACCCCACTACTGTGGGTGGGGTGCCTTCCACCACATGCTGGGTCGAGGTGGGACCGGGGGACGGGGGTAGTTCTCGAGTTCAGCTGCCTCTCCACCAGCCCCGGTCATCCCTCTTTAACTCTGTCTTTAGGCGCTATAGGTCCTTTTTCTACAACACTCACTTTTAATTTTTAGGAGTTTGCCTTCACATAGCACTAGAGGGGAGACGAGACGTTTACAATTCCTCTTTGTTTATACGGTGGGGTGTCGGTAGTGGTGGGACAGCGGTATACAGATGCCGTAGTATCGCATACACGATGTACAAAGGAGCAATGCATTGCTGGAGCTGCCATTTACACTCAGCTGTTTCATTTCGAAAGATTACGTGCGTGATTATGGCCACAGGATGGGAGCAACAGATTTCGAATGCAGAATGGTACTGGAGCTAGATACGTGGGAGATTTCATTTCGGAAATTCAATATTCCAAGATCCACAGTCTGAAGAGTGCGACGAAAATACCAAATTTCAGGCATTACCGCTCACCGTAGACAACATAGTTGCCGACGGCCTGCACTTAATGATGGAGAGGAGCGGCGTCTGCGTGGAATTGTTAGTGCTAACAGACAGGCAACACTGCGTGAAATAACAGCCGAAACAAATTTGGGATGTACGTTAGAACAGTGCGGCGAAATGTAGGGTTAATGTGCTATGCAGCAGACAACTGTGAGCGCCTTTGTTAACAGCACGAAATCACCTGCAGTGCCTTTCCTGGGCTCATGACCACATCAGCTGGACCCTAGACAATTGGAAAACCATAGCCTGGTCAGAAGAGTCTCGAGTTTGGTTGGTAGGCGGTGATAGCGGAGTTCGAGTGTGGCATACATCCCACGAAGCTGTGGACGCAAGTTGTCAACAAGGCACTGTGCAAGCAGTTGGTGGCTCCATAACGGCGAGGGTTTTGTTTTCGTGGAGTGGATTGGCTCATCTGGTCCAACTAAAACGATCATTTACTGACAATGGTTACGTTTGGCTACCTGAGAGCATCTGCAGCCATTTTATGTTCCCAAACAACGATAGAATTTTTATGGCTGACAGTGCACTTTATCACCAGGCCCCAGTTGTTCGCAATTAGTATGAAGAACATTCTCGACAATTTGAGCGAATGATAGGGCCACCCAGACTGATCAATGTGAATCCATTCGAACATTTATGGCACATAATCGATAGGTCTGTTCTTGTACAAAATCTTTCAATGGCAACATTTTGGCAGTAATGGCGCAAAAGTTCTGTAGGGGACTTTCAACCGATTTTTGAGTCCACACCATGTCGAGTTGCTGCACTGCGCCAGGGGAAATGAGGTCCAGCGTGATATTAGCAGGTATCCCCTGAATTTTGTCACCTGAGTGTACTAGGGAACGACGATAGAACAGTTGAATAAGTTTTTGTGTTTCCACTTAACTCTTCCCTCCGCATGCTGAGAATCAGGGGACCCTCAACCACACCCACCCACAAGCAGTCCTGGTTACTTCTCTCACCTCTGGTAAGCGTTATCGGTCCTACTGGTGATCACTACACACGTCTCCTCTCTGCCCAGCTGAAAGGACTTCTTTGTTGGATTGCTGCCTTACCCCTGCATCACGTTGTCGAGACATGGGGGAGGTGTCTCTCTCCATAGATCAGCCCAAGGGATCCCTTTCATACTGTTTGTTCTGCATACCCGACCGTCTTGTACAGTTTCATCTCCCGTGCCATTATTTTTCATCTCTGCTCTTAATCACACGATTTTACCTTTCATATATACTAGCACAATTTGATTCGACTTGTGACTTTAAGTCTCTAACTCAAGATGCACAACAGCGTTATCGTCGTTTTCGCCGTTTTGGCCCTTATAGTGGTCATGTTAATAGGGAGTACTCGATGAGTGATACCTAAGATTACGCAATGTTGGGTAGAATGTTACCACTAGATTGTGAGTGAGCCGTGGTAAAAATTGCTGTTTTGAAGAGCGCGCTGCAGCGCGTAGTGCGACGCAGTCGCCCTCCGTTTCTGGTGGTGGCGCCGCTGTGGCAATCGCAGCTTTGATGTCTCCCTCTGGTTGGAAAGGGGCGCTATGAGCTCGCCAGTGGGGCAGTCAGGGTCAGTCTCTCGTACCCAGCTTGCTAGGCAGGCAGTGTCTGTCTGTAGTTCGGAGTGCTAGTATGTCTGTCGTTCGTATCAACCTTTAATTCCGGCAAAATGAGTGTCTTTCCATTCCGCCAGTAAGAGAACTCAGCAGGTGGTCGCCCGGTCGGGGCTTAGTTCTTGCATCTGAGTCTGCGCGTTAGGCCGCCAGTATGCTCGAGTTTGCTCAGGCAATGGTCATTGGCGGTAGCATCGATCGCTTGGTCGGTCGCGCACTGAGACTCGAGATGACTTGTCCGCCTTGAGCGTCGATGCATGTGAGGTCGGCACGTGAGTCCAGTGGGCAGCGCCGTATAGCGAGGGGTAGTGGCTTCGCGGTCGACACGACAGCAACAGGAAACAACCCACGACATCGGGCTGGCCGGTGCGAGCTGCGACGCCGTGAGACGGGAGATCGGCGCGCCTTCCTGTGTCCGTTGAAGCGGCTGGTAGCGGACGGTTCGGGAGAGCGATTTGGGGGTGCTGCGTCAAGTCTTCTCGAGAAATCGCAGTTTATTAGAAGTTAAGTGGTTGGTGATGTGTCGTTTGATTTACTCTTGTTAAATTCTAGTTTTCTTGGTGGGGTCACCAGTCATTTTGCTTTGGGGGTCGTCCCACCATTCTTCTCCGTTTGCCCACCCGCGGGAAGGTGGTTGTTTATAAATTGGGTGGTCCGTTTTTCCCTTCTGGAGGTGGGGAGGGTTAGAGCAATCTGCGGTTCGGGTTGTTCAGTAATCCCCCTGTCAATCTGCCATACGCTAATAGCTGCCTCTGTCGGATTCGGTGTTAACAAATTTATTGCTTGGAGTGTAACGGCCTAATACCTGAAATATGTTTTGATCTTTGGAAACTTTGATATTATTGCCTGTGATCTTGAGAGGCGGTATCTGTGTACAGTAGAGCATCTTAACTCTTGTTTGGCCATCCTTTTAGAATTTTTATATGAGATTGCATTTCATGGGCTTTTATTTAAATGATCATTTTAGTAAATGAAGTTGCCACCCTTTCACCGTAAGACTTGTCTTAGAAGTTAAAATCAAGTTGCACCTTCGGTGGCAAGGTTAATATTTTAACTGTTAGTGTTTTGTACCATTGCCATCCCTCCTACGGGGTACATTGTTTGTGTGCTTGTGTAAACTGTTAAAACTCTTAGTTTAAAGTTATCTGGTGTGTTGCAGATTTGCACCAGTGTAGTCTTTCAGAGGCTGTTGTGAGCGGTCGTAACTACGGCTGTGTCAAAAGGGAGCTTCAAGGTTCTCTGCCCGAAAGATCATATAGTCAAAATTTGTTTCTTTCGTCCTCTGAATAAATTGTAACTTTGACATTTAGAGGGTGCTTTCTGATTATAATTTTAAATATGTTTCTTTTAAAAAAATGCTTCTAGGCGCTATTAAAGTGAATAAAATTACCATTTCTTAATAGGAATTTGGTTATGATTTCATCAGTTACTTCCTGGCAACTTATTCCATGCTTACATAGTGTGATTAAATGTGTTAATGTTCTTGATGAACCGCTAGTCAATAAAATAAATTCTTAAGAATATTCTTTGATAATAAATCACGGTTCAATGAGAGAGTGTAAATGAACTGTAGGCACAGAGCATCCTGTGTAGCGCCCCTAGTGGCGCGGTATTACATCAGCCACACAACAAAACGTCCACTGATCGACTTGAGAAGGCAACATATACGTAATTTAGTGTTCTGATTGGCACAGAACACAAGGAAGCACTTTCCTGCCCTGTGTCAATGTAACGAAGCGGCAGTAGGAAATCAACAGCGGAGGTGAGCGTTTGCGTTTCGGGTTTAGATCCCGCTGATCACGGTAAAATACGCTTTATTACTTAAATTGTGGCACTGTTTAGAGTTTGTTAAATGTAGCTGTGATTGTTTGGCGTGATACGCAAGTGTAACCCAGTTGTAACCTACATACGGCGCAGATGGATGATAAGTGAGTGTGTACACTTGTTTTACACAACGACACAGAAGAAGTTAGTACGTGCGCGCTGTTATTCGACAACTGCCCCTGCCAGACTTCATTCTACACCTTCACAGCCGTCCACCCACTTCCCGAGTCTGGCGAATCCACGACCCTGTGCAGAGGGTACATTGTCATCTGAAAGACGCGTGTCACAGGTTCTGTGACCGGTCTTGCTAACACAAGGGGAGTGTTGAACTCTTAACACCGTGCGACCGCTACGGTCGCAGGTTCGGATCCAGCCTCGGGCACGGATGTGTGTGATGTCCTTAGGTTAGTTAGGTTTAAGTAGTTGTAAGTTCTAGGGGACTGATGACCTCAGATGTTAAATCCCATAGTGCTCAGAGCCATTTGAACACTTAACACCCAAGCAGTGAACTAATCCCACGGTACTACTTCAAAAAATGGTTCAAATGGCTCTGAGCACTATGGGACTTAACATCTATGGTAATCAGTCCCCTAGAACGTACACCTAACTAACCTAAGGACATCACACACATCCATGCCCGAGGCAGGATTCTAACCTGCGACCGTAGCGGTCACGCGGTTCCAGACTGAAGCGCCCAGAACCGCACGGCCACACCGGCCGGCGGTACTACTTCGTTCGTGGTTGTCAGTGCTGAAGTGATTTGAAACAGAGCAGCATTAGCAGCAGTGGTTCCCGTACGCCGGCCGCTGTGCGCGGACAGCTGCTGGCGCGAGGCCGGCGCGCGCCCTCCAGACTGTGCGCCGAGCCGCCGCCTAACGAGGTGGCCGCTGCGCCGCGCCGCGCCGCGCCGGCGGCCATCAGGCGCCGCCCGCCGCCCGCCGCCAGCCGGGGCCGGCCTCGCCTCTAATTAGTCCCGCGACTCGCCGCGTGCGCAGCACACGCGGACTCGGTCGCTGCCGTAGCCCGCACCGCGCCACGCCACGCCACTTCACGCCTTTACCTCTGCTCATCTGCGGCGTACAGGGTGGCCGAAGCCTTTGGCGTCAAAATTATGTACACGACATAGGCTGCTAAACAAAGCACGAGTCAAGTTCAGTAATAACACGTGTCAGGAATGGAAAAGCATTCTTTTATTTCAATTTGCATCGTTGCTTTCTGTACGAGATGAACTAATATAAAGCTCTTGGTTTCCAGCCGGTTGAGTTGGTCCAAGTGGCGCGAATTTTCAATGACAGTCACCTCCGCCATCTTTTGGCGAAGCCAGGAGGTGATTGCAGCGACACTAAAACGTCACACCATTTCCACGTATTCATTCACTCGGAAGCAAACCCGAGAACTTAATACTGGGCGTTTCAAAATTCGCATAGATTAATTCGTAATACCTACAGCGGTGATCGTAGTGTAGATTCGTAGGGAAATATATCAAATTTTGACTCCCGTAGTTCGCTAGTGCCGAATCGCACCGTAAGGAGCGCTAGCGGCAGTTGCATTAAAAGTCGACCTGAGCGTCCTAGCTGCTTGTTTTAGCTTGAAGAATCCAAGTCGGCGACAACAGTTCAGCGTAATTTTCGTAACAAGTACTCTAAAGATCTTCCTAGTACGCCGACAATTTATGAATCGTATAAATGTTTCGTAGAAACAGGGTGCTCGGTAAGACATAGAAAATCGTGGGGTCATCTGAGAACATGTGACGACGTCGTTGAGAGAGTGAGACAAGGTTTTGTCAACAACCCTACAAAATCGACCCGGCGTGCATTTCGAAGAGGATGAGCAAAAACGAAATTTTTACGCCTTGCAAGATGGTGCACCACTCCACTACCCAGCTGACGTCCGGAATTTTCCCAGAAACCACTTTACAGGTCAATGGACTGGCCGCGATGCGCCAATTTCATGGCTCCCACGTCCCCCAGACCAGACACCATAAGATTCTTTTAAATGGGGATTCATCGAGGACATCGTGTTTGTACCTCCTGTGTCGGATTCTTTACCTGAACTCACTGCAAGAATTTACGACGCCACTGAGCAAGTTACACCTGCAATGCTGCAGCGAGCTTGGGAAAAAACTGACTTCCGATAGTATGTGTGCAGGGTAACCAACGGAAGCCACATATAAATTCTTTACTTTAAGGTAATAAACTTGACATGTTTCCCTACAAAATAACACTAAACTCAGCTGTGTATCTTCTTTCAAAAAATTTATATGAATTATTAAAGATGTAAACTCCTTTTTGAAACACCCTATATTACATAATTAATAAAGGTGATAAGAATCCTGTATAAAGAATAAAAATTATAAGAAACACATATAACACGAGAGCATAAAAATTTCAGTAAATAAACGAGGGCAAGAAGGATGTCCAATATATCAACATGTTTTTAATATGTCTGATAATTACATTATCCTAAATGATGGGCAACATGTACAAAAAGGTATTAAAATTTCAAAAGACTCCATGTTAAACGCTTTACTGTAAGCTGATGATGTCCTGATATTGCAAGAAAAAGAAGACAACTTACAACGTGCACTGAACGACCTGATTCACCTTTGTAAGCAATACGATATTATGAGTTCTAAAACCAAGTCTAACGTGATGGCTATCTGGTGCAAAGACATGGTCCGATCCAAAGTAATTGCGAATTATGTAATTTTAGAACAAGCGTCGTCTTTCAGTCATATTGAGAGGCACCCACATGCCTTGCTCATACTGTGGCATCAAGCAGTCAGGCCTGCAAGATGAGTGGTCTGCCAAGCGAGTGGATTCATTCTTATTTATCGAGCAACATGAACTCTCGTACTCACAATTTACAAATTATCCTCCTGCATGAATAATACGCAACGGAAACGCACATCTGACTATCAGTAATTTACAGAACTCTGACTGTTCGCTACGCACTGGCAATACCACATTTTCCTTTTTTTTAATTTTTTTTTTTATTTAACGGCTTTTATCAACACGTGGCCATCGTACTGAATATGAGTGGCGCACACATTATAAATTCTGGATATCATGACAACATACAATTCGAAGGAAAAGGGCCACCAATCTCTTTCTTTTCACTATCTTACTTATTCCGATAAATTCTATAACCTAAACACACAAATTCTATAACCTACAACAATCACACATGAGAAATTCCGCCCAGTGGGCATGGCTTTACATTGGTGAATCTCTATCTTATGGTCTCGTAATTACACTCCTGGAAATGGAAAAAAGAACACATTGACACCGGTGTGTCAGACCCACCATACTTGCTCCGGACACTGCGAGAGGGCTGTACAAGCAATGATCACACGCACGGCACAGCGGACACACCAGGAACCGCGGTGTTGGCCGTCGAATGGCGCTAGCTGCGCAGCATTTGTGCACCGCCGCCGTCAGTGGCAGCCAGTTTGCCGTGGCATACGGAGCTCCATCGCAGTCTTTAACACTGGTAGCATGCCGCGACAGCGTGGACGTGAACCGTATGTGCAGTTGACGGACTTTGAGCGAGGGCGTATAGTGGGCATGCGGGAGGCCGGGTGGACGTACCGCCGAATTGCTCAACACGTGGGGCGTGAGGTCTCCACAGTACATCGATGTTGTCGCCAGTGGTCGGCGGAAGGTGCACGTGCCCGTCGACCTGGGACCGGACCGCAGCGACGCACGGATGCACGCCAAGACCGTAGGATCCTACGCAGTGCCGTAGGGGACCGCACCGCCACTTCCCAGCAAATTAGGGACACTGTTGCTCCTGGGGTATCGGCGAGGACCATTCGCAACCGTCTCCATGAAGCTGGGCTACGGTCCCGCACACCGTTAGGCCGTCTTCCGCTCACGCCCCAACATCGTGCAGCCCGCCTCCAGTGGTGTCGCGACAGGCGTGAATGGAGGGACGAATGGAGACGTGTCGTCTTCAGCGATGAGAGTCGCTTCTGCCTTGGTGCCAATGATGGTCGTATGCGTGTTTGGCGCCGTGCAGGTGAGCGCCACAATCAGGACTGCATACGACCGAGGCACACAGGGCCAACACCCGGCATCATGGTGTGGGGAGCGATCTCCTACACTGGCCGTACACCACTGGTGATCGTCGAGGGGACACTGAATAGTGCACGGTACATCCAAACCGTCATCGAACCCATCGTTCTACCATTCCTAGACCGGCAAGGGAACTTGCTGTTCCAACAGGACAATGCACGTCCGCATGTATCCCGTGCCACCCAACGTGCTCTAGAAGGTGTAAGTCAACTACCCTGGCCAGCAAGATCTCCGGATCTGTCCCCCATTGAGCATGTTTGGGACTGGATGAAGCGTCGTCTCACGCGGTCTGCACGTCCAGCAATAACGCTGGTCCAACTGAGGCGCCAGGTGGAAATGGCATGGCAAGCCGTTCCACAGGACTACATCCAGCATCTCTACGATCGTCTCCATGGGAGAATAGCAGCCTGCATTGCTGCGAAGGGTGGATATACACTGTACTAGTGCCGACATTGTGCATGCTCTGTTGCCTGTGTCTATGTGCCTGTGGTTCTGTCAGTGTGATCATGTGATGTATCTGACCCCAGGAATGTGTCAATAAAGTTTCCCCTTCCTGGGACAATGAATTCACGGTGTTCTTATTTCAATTTCCAGGAGTGTAGTTAATAGTTGCTGGTAAAAAATGCCCGCCGGACTCGGCCGCACGTCGTTCATTCTGTTGTGGCGCCGGCGCGCGAGGCGTTGAGCAGAAGAAACCACTCACTGTTGCCTCTGCGGGATACTTCCCCAGTCGTAAGTGTGGCGGAACTTATGAATGGCCAGTGGTACGTGCGTGTCGCCCCAGGCCGTTGACCTGCTGTAGCAGGCGCGTAGAGTGTACCTCGACTGGCAGTGGAGTGGGGAGTGTACCGGCTCTGTTGCCTCTCCCATGCCGACGTCTGCTTGGCTTATATGGTATGGGCGCGTTCTGTGTAGCCCCTCAGCGCTATGACACCCAATCAGTCAGACCCTTCCGTGCATCTCGCAACATTACAGACAAAAGGATATTCTTACAGTATTTAAATACTCATTGATTACATGTATCATCTATTAGATACATTGGTAATAAAAGAATTTTTGTTCCAAAAAACGTAAAGTCATACTCACTAGTTTTCTACACATACAACATCAACATTTAGCCCTTTTCTATATACGGCCCACACTTGTGCTATTGATTGTACCTGTCGTCCCTCATACAAAACATGAAAGTGTAAAAAAAAAAAGGAATAAGAAACAATCTATACGGCTCATAATTACAATATCAAATAGTAGACTAGTCTAACATCCTATCACAGTGAAATTATTAGAAACTGTTGATTCTAAAACTACAATATACAGTGAACCTTTGTGCTTGTGACAGACTGAAATTAATACCCCTTGAAAGTGTTCTAACAAAAAAATAAGAAATAATCTACACAGCTCACAACTACCTACCACATGTTATTAAATAGTAAACTACTTTAACATCCTAACACAATAAACATTTTAGAAGCTGATGACTCTAAATCTACAACATACAATGCACCTTTGTGCTTGTGACAGACTGAAATTAGTATCTCTTTATATATTTTACCTTTATTATATATAACAACATTTCTAGGACATGTATGAACCATCCACATGATGTCAGATCCTGACCTGCCATCGAGGTTCATCCAAATCAAACAGTATAGCACAATAATGTTTTAGTTATGGATCGGTAGCATCCCCTTTACAGGAGCGTGCACATTGATCACACTACTCTACGACTCTCACTCACCAGACATCACATTTTCCTTCTCATTCAATCCATTAATAAACTAACAGAATAGGTCTACAAGTCAGCTAACCTTAACACCACCACACTCACGACAACATACCATACCTTTGCTCCCTTATACTCATAACACCACCACACTCACGACAACATACCATGCCTTTGCTACCTTATACTCAACCTTATAACACATGGAGTTGTTTCGGAGATAGCATTCCAGTCTCCGATTACGTCCTTTCACTCTGGCACCTCTCTCCATCGGCTTACCTCTGCATTCACTTTACCGATTATTCATCCTGCTCAATATCAACTTAGAATTGCGACATTTCATCTAAGAACAAAAAATACACAAATTATTCATCCTGCAAAATAACTGTACACATTGTTGGTACCGTTTTGATTAGTTATACTGGTACCAGGCTTCAACAACAACAACAAAAATTATTTTTTTTTCATATTGCAAATGTTATGGTAAGAATTAGATTTACACTTATATTACATCTTACGTCAGTATTCCACAACGTTCACCATCTGGATCTCATGCTCCCTTTATGTCCCTTCGCGTTGTGCAGTTGTCCTCATCTCTTCATTCGTATTTCGGCTCTCCGTCCGTCCATTACTCCATCATTTCCTGGTCTTCCTTCGCCATTCGCATCAATCTCGATTGCAGCATACACAGGCCTCTCTGTAACATACATCTAAGACATCTCTACATTATTAATTCTACTCACCTTCATTTACCACTGTTTCATCACGTCGAATCTCTCTTTATTAATCACACTGCTTCACGTCGCTTCTCTCCTTAAATATCACCATTATCCCCTATTATTTATCACGTCGCTTCTCTCTCTATCTACCATCTTTATCCACTCATTAATCATCACGTCGTTTCTGCTTGATCCTTATTCATATGACAAAAAATACGTACATACACCACTCTGTCGACTCCTGTTCATGACTCATTCGACCAGTCTATTCCGTCATACTTCTTGAAATCCCGCCTGAAAATTCTTATGTTCGATTTGACCCTGCACAACGTTACACACCAAAAATAAATACACTGACTATCTACCATAAGTTGCCTAATTTCGATCTATCCTTAACTTTTCCATAATTTGATGTTAGAAATGTGATGAAGCCCACGAGATTGTTTTCCCTTGATCGTCTCAATCAGTACAGCATTTTAATGGACAATCCGCCTCACTCTGAATGGTTCATTGTACATAATAAAGAATTTGCTAGTTAGGAATCTGTGCTTACATGAAAATTAAATGTGTGCAGAGAGTATACAAGCTGGGAGAGATGGGACAGCCCAAGTGTTAGAAACTTTGGCGCTAGTAGCCTCTTTCCCTAACACCAGATTCCGAACAACCATACCCAGCTCCTCATTATAATTGTCACTATGACAGTGACATACTACTGATCAGATGGCAGCTAATCTAAAAACTTCGGTCGCAATGTTGACTTTTTACATTATGTGTTAAGTACCCGCAATAGTCAAATCGCACTAATTAAACTGGACTCATTAGCATTATTACATAACATTTTTAGCAACTGTTTTTTTTTTGAGGAAACAGTCCTTTTACTTTAGTGTTCCAAATCAAAATTTGCAAATTTTGCTCTGAGAGACCAGCCTAACAGATTCCATTACTGGTGTTTTATTCTGTGATCAGAAGTATGGTATTTGCACTCCTACATATTAGTAGAGTATGTCTCCTACATAGACAATTTTCAGCGCTACCGGCATGTGTTTTAAGGCAAGATGCTAAGGGCCGATATGTTGGATTAGTTTCTCCTATCCTTCAATCCATTATGACAAGAATGAAATGCTATGATTCCATGCTCTCCTGTCCTTCAGATAGTTTCTGCCGTTCCTATCCTCGACACTATCTGACCTATGAGTCATGTCTCCATTCACGATATTGCTCTCATTACCCAATTCTTGTAACAAGTGCTGAAATGACGCAGAATCGTCTACGTCTCTGCCTGCTATCGCTATATCTCTGTGCAATTTCACTGGCAACTTCGTTATACAAATCCTAATGAGCTCCCCAGGTTCGTATGGCACATCCAAATACCTATTTCGTCTCAGCATTTCCTGATAGCACAACACTGGATCTCTTATACCACCTTCGTTACAATTTAGCATCATCAATATGTTTTGCTTAACCTGGTCCTACTTACTTTTCGACCGGAATTCATTCAAATAGCTACTACAGTCTTTAATAACTTCCTGCATTTTCGCTCTAGCCTCGTCCCTCAAATGATTACAAACTTCACTTTGAGGAGCAGTCCCCACGATGAAGGTAATGAATCTTGAAACTGAGACAGCCTTGGACTATACCCAGTTGGGTTTGCCACCTGTTTTATCCGACACAACCGTTCTCCTAACTCTCTGAGTTCGTCTTCCTCTTTCTGCCTATTTTTGTTTTTTGAATTTATCTCACTCTCCCTCTGCAATCTACCTGGTGGTGTGTCACCTTCTCTACTGCACGGTAATTGCAACTGTGCTAGTTCTTCCCTATGTTTCCTACTTATTTCTAATTCCGCCTCTTTAAGTTGTAATAGTGATTGTATCTCCTCCTGGTCGGCATAAACCTCTCGCTGCGTACTGTCAGAGCCTGTTTCGCCTCTTATACTGATCTTTTCTACATCTGCTCTAATCGTATTCATTATGACCACTACCTCTTTGATGCGCTCATCTGGCAACACGTCCCTACGTTCTGTAATATCACTCTCTATTGCAATTATTCGTACCTCCAAATTATTGGCTTTTTCTTTCACGGCGTCACATACTTGCTTCAACGCACCCAGATTCTTCTCCCCCTCATCTAACTGATTATTAACTGCGGGCAGACGCTCATCGATAACTGAGTGTAGCTTCCTCATTGCCTCTTTATTTCCATCATCCAATGCCTCCATACTTTCCTTACTATCTTTATCCATCGCTTCCAATCTTTCCTTATTATCTTTATCCATCGCTTCCAATATTTCCTTAATCTCCCTATCTCACTCCTTATTATCTCTATCCATCGTTTCCAATCTTTCCTTATCCTCCCTATCTCTCTCCTTATTATCTCTATCCATCGCTTCCAATCTTTCCTTATTTGCCTCCAATCTTTCCTTATTATCTCTATCCATCCTCTGTAAAAACGGCAGTAGCACATTGTCATTTGCTACTTTTGGTGCGCTCACCTCGTTCGCCTGAGAAACCGTAGCTTTGCTAAGGGTAGCTACACTTTCACTGCATTCCTGACCTAGTCCCGGCTCGCCTGCGTCGTCGGGAAAAGCCCCCGGTTGCGGACAAAGCCCGCCGCTTAAAGAACCACCTCGCCGCGGTCCGCTGACCAATTCAGCCCCTTCCGAGTGTTTGCCGTTCTGGCTCATTAGCCCAACGCCGTCACCTACTTCCTGCTGCACTGCTACGTCCACGCTAGAATCACTATTCTCCATGATGACTACACATTTTGACTGCGACCTAGTTACTACGGACATTACGCAAAAAAAATTATGCAACGATCTTCCAGCCTTGGACGATATAGCAATTAATTACATAAAAAAATAAAAGATCCTCACCAATCCAGAAAGAAATTGCAAACCAAAAAAAATTTACCTCTTAGCGCTATCACAATATATTCCATCAAAATAAAAAAATCTTAACAGCAAACCCTACCTACCAAACTTTACAGAAGCTCTTCTGCGACGAGATACTGGCAGAAGTAAAGCTGTGAGGACCGGGCGTGAGTCATGCTTCGGTAGCTCAGATGGTAGAGCACTTGCCCGCGAAAGGCAATTGGTCCCGAGTTCGAGTCTCGGTCGGGCACACAGTTTTAATCTGCCAGGAAGTTTCATATCAGCGCACACTCCGCTGCAGAGTGAAAATCTCATTCTGGAAACAACCCCAGGCTGTGGCTAAGCCATGTCTCCGCAATATCCTTTCTTTCAGGAGTGCTAGTTCTACAAGGTTCGCAGGAGAGCTTCTGTAAAGTTTGGAAGGTAGGAGACGAGATACTGGCAGAAGTAAAGCTGTGAGGACCGGGCGTGAGTCGTGCTTCGGTAGCTCAAATGGTAGAGCACTTGCCCGCGAAAGGCAAAGGTCCCGAGTTCGAGTCTCGGTCGGGCACACAGTTTTAATCTGCCAGGAAGTTTCATATCAGCGCACACTCCGCTGCAGAGTGAAAATCTCATTCTGGAAACATACCCCAGGCTGTGGCTAAGCCATGTCTCCGCAATATCCTTTCTTTCAGGAGTGCTAGTTCTGCAAGGTTCGCAGGAGAGCTTCTGTAAAGTTTGGAAGGTAGGAGACGAGGTACTGGCAGAACTAAAGCTGTGAGGACCGGGCGTGAGTCGTGCTTCGGTAGCTCAAATGGTAGAGCACTTGCCCGCGAAAGGCAAAGGTCCCGAGTTCGAGTCTCGGTCGGGCACACAGTTTTAATCTGCCAGGAAGTTTCATATCAGCGCACACTCCGCTGCAGAGTGAAAATCTCATTCTGGAAACATACCCCAGGCTGTGGCTAAGCCATGTCTCCGCAATATCCTTTCTTTCAGGAGTGCTAGTTCTGCAAGGTTCGCAGGAGAGCTTCTGTAAAGTTTGGAAGGTAGGAGACGAGGTACTGGCAGAAGTAAAGCTGTGAGTACCGGGCATGAGTCGTGCTTCGGTAGCTCAGTTGGTAGAGCACTTGCCCGCGAAAGGCAAAGGTCCCGAGTTCGAGTCTCGGTCGGGCACACAGTTTTAATCTGCCAGGAAGTTTCATATCAGCGCACACTCCGCTGCAGAGTGAAAATCTCATTCTGGAAACATACCCCAGGCTGTGGCTAAGCCATGTCTCCGCAATATCCTTTCTTTCAGGAGTGCTAGTTCTGCAAGGTTCGCAGGAGAGCTTCTGTAAAGTTTGGAAGGTAGGAGACGAGGTACTGGCAGAACTAAAGCTGTGAGGACGGGGCATGAGTCGTGCTTCGGTAGCTCAGATGGTAGAGCACTTGCCCGCGAAAGGCAAAGGTCCCGAGTTCGAGTCTCGGTCGGGCACACAGTTTTAATCTGCCAGGAAGTTTCATATCAGCGCACACTCCGCTGCAGAGTGAAAATCTCATTCTATATTTAACCTCTTTCCTATCCCTGTTTGGCTCTGTGACGAGAGTGTATAGTTGCTGCATGCAACCAGTCAGCGTCAATAACACCAACTACTTTCACTTTCAGTGACGGGGTCTCCTCTTCCTGCCATACTTATGTCGGGCGCCAAGACTAATCGGTGAATACTACAGTTTACTGAATTTTGAAACGTTGTGGGCTTTTCTAAAGCTTCGATACCAGTTTGCAGTTGTGTTCTGTGCCGAAATTGCCCAGAAAGCCTAACGTTCCCCCTTCGAGTCCCAGTCTGGTGCACTATATTTATATGCCAGGAAGTTAGCGAAAAGCAGAGTCTCTGGATTATGCATTGTTTTATCCAAAGTATTCTTTCCAACTTCGAGCTTAAACAAGTCACTTGCAAATACGTACCTAAACGCACTCGTCAATCAACACGAACTGAAGATCTAGACAAGAACGCTCGAGAAACAAGGAGAGACAGTATGTTTATAGTCTGAACGCTGCAACTTCAAAATGGCTCTGAGCACTATGCGACCCAACTTCTGAGGTCATCAGTCGCCTAGAACTTAGAACTAATTAAACCTAACTAACCTAAGGACATCACACACATTCATGCCCGAGGCAGGATTCGAACCTGCGACCGTAGTGGCCGCTCGGTTCCAGACTGTAGCGCCCCGAACCGCACGGCCACTCACGCCGGCTGAACGCTGCCACTCCCTGCGCTTCTGTATGCCTGTGCATTGCGCAGCAAAAGAGTTAAACACTGACTGACACATATATTTGACGGTAATGCTTACTCATTACCACGTTGCGAGCATTTATTCACAGCGTAATATGTATGATTCCACATTCCGTCTAAATAAACAACTGGGTGCTTTACTACCCATGCTTCATGTTCCTAATGCAGTTTTTAAAACTGTGTCGTCTCTTGATTAGACCATTACTTTGACATCTCTAGAAACCAGGTCCCACAGACAGAATAATTTTTTCTCAGAATTTCTTTACTGACTGTCTTCCTTAACTACATTCGCGATGGAATTTCTTACCCCACGTGTCGTTCTTTTGTTTATAATTGCATTCCTTTTGCAAAGTTGACACTCCGCTTCTGTGTAATCTTACGAAGCCTGTGCTTTTGCATTTTGCAAGTGCGAGCTAACCAGCGACCATTATTTCTCTAGGTACGTTCCAGTTGATGTCGAAATCTACCCCACAATGCTATGAACGTTACTCTTCTTATTTTTCCTCACAATTTTTTTTAACAGAATGGATTATGGAGTGACGTTTGAATGACGATCAAATGTTGGAGCTATTGGTAGCTAGACAATATTGCTGACCAATAGGATACACCAGATTCTTTGCAAGATGCTGCAGAGTTTAATGACAATGAAAGAGAAGTATTTGATCATGAAACTGGCAGTGAAATAGCGGACAATGAAAACGTGGAAAAAGAGTGTTCACCAAGAAATAGTCAGACAATCAGGCCATTTTTAAGGAAAAAAAGCGCTATAAATAAGAATAACAAGATGATACATTGAGATTTTATAACAACTCGGCATGGAATTGATCAAAGCAAACATCAAAGATAGGAAACTAAATTCCAAAAAATTTTCCAGGGTCTTGGAGATTTGAATGGACGAAGTTCTTTCCCAAAATTGTGAAAATGGTAGCAGGTTGGACGACTCTGCAGTTCAAGTCGAAGTGGAACCGAGTGAGCCAAACAGTCAATCGTGTCATGATGCCACACACTGGCCGTGGATTAAGAATACCGAAACGTATTCTGAACGCCGAAATAGGTGTAGAAAATGCATCCCATTGACAAAATGGTGTGTTCTGACTGTGAGGAATGAAAATAAGTGCTTAATTGTTTCGTTCATGTTCCCACTGTCATTTTTTTAATCGAAAGTAATTGTTAATTTTTTTCTTTTTAGTTTAATTAATCGATCATTATTTGATATAAAAACATGTTTCTGAAAATTTTTGGCGTAATTTTCTTTGTTTTTTGAGTTAGTTAAAAAGACGTTTAAGAAGCCACTGTTGATATAAGAGCCTTAATTCTTGGTGAGATTTTTAATAAAGAGTGATTTTTCATAAATGGAACCCTTTCTTTTATCGATCCTTGTACAGCAGTTTCGAGAACCACAGACATAAATAATTTTCTGATGGGTTATATTTCTGGAGTCGAAAGATACCCCACGAACACAATAACATCAGTTTAGACAGCGAGTATAGTTAAGTGTTGTAATACAGATCATTGTGGGACAAAAACTGTGAAATTGAAAGTTAATGTTCGTTGCATTGCTCCTAATTTTGTAAAAACTGATGACTTAAAAACAGATTTATACAAATCGTCAATAAATTTAAGGACACGGCTGTCTGCGATATCACTCTCGAGTATCTCGAAAACCGAGAAACTAATCGAATGTTCACATACTACTGTCATGAACATCTGCGGGAATAGATAGGAGGACAGTGAAACTAAAACTAGTCGCTAGATGGTTGGATGTCTACGAGCCTTCACAGAACGTCGGTGTCGGAGGCTTGACAAATGGTGATCTGTGGCAACTGTGTTGAAAGAGCACAATTCTGGTGCACGCACGAGTGTTTCGGAGCACACCGTCCATCGTACGTTGTTGAAAAAACATGTAGCTCCGCGGCAGACCACCCCTACTTGTTCTTGTGTTGACCCAAAGACATCGTCAGTTACGATAGTAGTGACCAGGGGACCACCGCCATTCGACTGTCGATCAATGGAAACGTGTCGGCTCTTCGGGCGAATCACATTTTTGCTACGCTAGGTCACCTGTCGTCATCGAGGTGAACGGCGGCTCGAAACGTGCAGAGCGCCACAAGCGCTGGCTGGTGGGAGGAGTTATGGGAGACATTCTCCTGCGCTTGCATGGAATCTGTGGTAGTAATCGAAGACACACTGACAGATGCGAACCACCTGCATGCCTTCATGCTCGATGTCTTCCCCGACGGCCATTTCATCTTTCAGCAGTTTAAGTGTCCGTGTTCGGAACCAGAATCGTGCTACAGTGGATTGAGGAGCATTACAGTGAACTCCAGTTGATATCTCGGCGACCGACTGGGTCGCTATCGGGTGTCATCACCTCGTACGCAAATCAGCGGCTCGTTCGTTATTTACGCGAATTACACGACCTGTGCGTAGACATCTAGTGCCGCATACCTACAAAAACCTACGGGAAAAACTGTCGGATCCTTGATATGCAGAACCACTGATGTATTCCGTTGCAAAGACGGACAAACAAGCCATTAAGCCGGTAATCGTGATGTTTTGGTTCATCAGTGTAGGTCAGTTGGCGTAAGGTGATCCACAAAAGTTGCAGTGGGCTGTGTGTGACAACTTCGCGCGACTACCTCAACCATCAGCGTGAAGAGATTTTCTAAACGTCTCTATGACAATGCCTCAGTGTGATCACAGCTCTGTAGACGGCTACTGTTCCAGCCTGCAGCGGTTACAACTTCGCAGCTGAAAGGGGCGCAGCCCCGAATCCTCCCGAAACCAGGTAGGTAACAGGATCGAATCCTCCCAAACTGACACACTGTGTGTTGTATTATAGACAGTAATATAATTATCTCTTCCATGTTCCTTACCTCCTTACCCCACCTCTCCCATGTTTTAAACAAAAAATATTGATTCACTTACGCACGCTTTGCGCGTGCCCTTGAGCTGGCGGTGTGCCCGCTGGACTTTATCTCAATAACATAAAACACAAAACTTTTAAACATACTCCAAATACACGCGTAAAATTTTTACATCTTCCACTGTAACTTCATATGCTTTCCTTTGCCTGCTTGGAGTATTCATAACGTTTAGAACTGCGGCCTGCTTCAAACGGGAGGATTCGGTTCCATCGTTTTTCAGACCCTTTCGGGCTTGGGAGGATTCAATATCATTTTTCTGACCGTGGGAGGATTCTGGGCTGCGCCCGCTGAAAGTTGGCAACAGTGCAGCGAGCTGTCAGGGAACTTCTTATGCCTTCTCGACCATAGTTGCGTCATCAAATTGATTGTCACTATGGCCGGATATCCGGGTGTTTCGGATTGTCGAGTAAGAGTCTTTCTCGACTATTGGTTCCTAATTTAGGGTACCCTTTCATCTACATAGCTGCGGCCTTCATTGTTTGGAACACTTAGTCTGTTACTAAAAAATATACAGAATGTACTGCGTAGGTTTTCCTCCTCAAATAATAATTATGATCTCGCTTCACCTAGACAAACAATGACAAGGGCTCCACGAAACAAAGAACAAGCACTTTGCAACGACGTTATTCTCAGAAACATTGGCATCAGTTTTCTTTCCAACCGAACTGTGGCATTTTTGTAGCCGAATGTTACTTTTGTTCGACAGTAATTGGATGATATAAATCTTTGCCACGCCTGAAGAAAATTACGGCGAAAAAATTGAATAAGGAGATCTTTATTGCTTTTCATTGCTTTTCATGGTTCGCTCGTTTGGCATATATTTTCTTCCGTAAATCATCTTGAGCAACGCGTCGTATACCGATGTATTCCAAGGCTAACTAAAGAAGTTAAAGGAAGTACGTTGTTCCGCTTAATGAAATTCTATTAGCTATAGTATTTCGGTAGATAAAAACTGACCACCTTTGATCACACAGCAAAATTCTTAATCGCTGAATGGTATTTATCTCTGTGATCGTTTAGCCTTACTTTCGACAGTACATGAAAAATTGGTACTAACAAGTTTAATGTACAGTGCTGGAAACTGAAACTGTAATATCAGGAAAGATAGCAGACAACGAAATTGTACTTGTCCTGCGCATACAGCATAGGAGGTAGAATGCATGATTAAATTTGTAGTGACCTGCTGTTTCGAACTGTAGTACATTCCTCCTCAGGCAGCAACTATGACTCAAACCCGGCTAGGTAACGAGTAGAACAGAGTTCGGACGACGGTTAAGCGCACGTCATTCCGTGCGACTTCAATTCTGTGCCATAAGTCGTCAATGGTACTGGCTCCGGAATGGTGCCATGCTATGATCAGATGTTTTCAATAGGTGAAAAGTCTTGGAGATCATTCTTGCCAGGACAACAGACGAATATCCTCTGGATCTGTACGGACATTTACTGTCGAAGAGACCTTGAAAATAGGCCACGACCATCGGGCTTAACACGACAGCAATGTAACGGATGCTGTCCTCATAACGAGATGTACGAACCAGAGGTGATCGTTTTGAGTACTCAGTGGCGCAACATACGGAGCTTGGACCTCGTAACGACGACGAATGCAATACAACAACGTACGTGCTCCTCCTGAGCTTCAGCGCACTGATGCGTCCACCATCATTCAGTACACAGAACGGTGACTCCTCTGGAAAAATGATGTGACATTCCTGTACCCTCCATAGGGCGCAGCACTTTATCATTTGCTCCACCAAGGGAATTCACCGCAGTGGTTGCTGCACTGACCGACTGTAGGGCAGCAGACGTCGTTGCACTGACCGCATCGATACTTGGTTTACTGCAAACAGATTCATTTCATGACTCGAGGTACATGACGATTACTCACAGCGGAGCGAACAATTTATACGTCCCCTCGGGCGCTATTCGCAGGGAGCGGACGAATTCCAGCACGCGTTGAGTGTGGTCCTCTTGAGTCCATCGACTTAGTACTCGGACGACAGCCGTGGGCTCTGGAGCGTCGCGCACTGCAATGTCGCTGAGCTTCCGTCTTCATACTCCACGAAGCCTTTGCTGTCGAATTCCGACACGTTCTGGTAGGCCGTCTTACAACCGACCAACATTCAAATGCCATTTATAGATAAGAATCCGCTGTGTCTTTCCTTATATTCACGATGTGTATGGCATTACTCATACCTGCTTTGTGCGGTTGCAGTGAAACGCTAACAATTCGTATACGACTAAGCATATAGTACACTTTATCCCTTTTTCAAGTTTGTTGCATGCCTCCTTCACCGTACTCAAATTTTACCGTCGATCAGTGTAAATTATAAACAGTTTGGTTCTGTTATACATAACTTTAGAGCAACCCGCAATACAGTTCTGTCAGTGAATTATTCTGTACTCAGCGCAGTGGGTTACGCGTTGCCCGACAGCAGTCAAGAACTTGGCAAAGTGGTTAAGGCAACTCCATATAAGAAGAGAAGGCCTCTGATCGACTCCACACAAGCGTGATTCAGTTTCTTATCTGCTCTCCTGAAGAATTAATAACGAATATTCGGACAATCCTTTGATAGGGTCAAAGAAATCTCTTTTCCCAGATAGTCAAGCGTCTAATCTACATTGACCATACTATGTACGAGACGTTGAGTTCTAACACCTCTACCTCCTTTCCGACTTACAAACCCATGTGGAAGCGAAGCAATAGACGGCGCAGAATTTCGGGAAAGAAAGCTTTTCGAAAGTCAAGACCCACGGAACTGATCAGATTGTTTGTCTGTCTCGTGAACCTACGAAATCAAACACAGACTCTGCTTGTATCTTGAGTGTATTCCAGTGTATTTGATGCCGTAGAAAATGTTTCGCACGAACAACTCGAGACATATCGTTTCTTGTCCACAAGCGCCATTCAGAAAAGTTACCTTTTGCGGAAAGCTACTTTACACATTATGTCAGTAGTGTAACGCCCATGGTGAACGTTTGGCAGCTGCAGCGCGTTGATAGCTGTAAGTGTAAACAGGGCGGAGTCCGCGTCCTGCGTTGCGCTCACTCTTAACACTTCCCGTAAATCGAGTCTTCACTGCGAGTGCGAAACTGCGTGTGAAATTAACTTCCGACTCGGGGCCAAGGGTGTAGTGCCGGGGAAGGGTTCCCCGTAACGCCAACGCCACCTAATGTCGTTACACAGCCCTACAAGGCGTGCGAGCTGAAGGAAATCCGATAACAAACGTCTGTGGTCTTTTATGACGCAGTTAGCGACTTTCTGAATGAGGCAAAGTACAGATTTAATAGACCGAACTGGAAATTTCGTCCGAATTATAGTAGTACAGCTTAACGAATGCTTTCAAAATTTTTATGAAGCTTGAGTAAGGAAGATATTAATTTATTGTCACTTCCCCGAGGTCGACATATTAGCAAACATTTACGGAGTAAATTATGAGTTAAATCCATTACGGAGTATTAAAACAGATTTTAACTGTGCGTCAGTCACCAGTGTTTACTTAATGCACTGCGCGTTGCGACCCTTAACCGACTGGAAGGCATCTTCCCGGATAGCTGTTCTTAGTGCCTAGCATCGACGATGTCGTGCTGCAGCATGTGGGGCCGAAAGGTTAGGTTGCGACTTGCACAGTACAGATGTGACGTAGAAAATGGTTTGATGATATAGAAGACTTCAAATAACACATTCATAGGAAACAGAAGATTGCTGGGACATGCGAACACTTATATTGTATTACTGTAACCTAGCGACAATGAAAATTATTTTGTAAATAGTACTTTTAGTAAAAATATGCACGGATTAAGCTACTTCTGAATGTCGCACAATTTCTGAGTACTTCACATTTGGCACACAGAGAGGCTTCGTTGCGTGTCAAATACGAGGGCAGTTCAATAAGTAATGCAACACATTTTTTTTCTCGGCCAATTTTGGTTGAAAAAACCGGAAATTTCTTGTGGAATATTTTCAAACATTCCCGCTTCGTCTCGTATAGTTTCATTGACTTCCGACAGGTGGCAGCGCTGTACGGAGCTGTTAAAATGGCGTCTGTAACGGATGTGCGTTGCAAACAACGGGCAGTGATCGAGTTTCTTTTGGCGGAAAACCAGGGCATCTCAGATATTCATAGGCGCTTGCAGAATGTCTACGGTGATCTGGCAGTGGACAAAAGCACGGTGAGTCGTTGGGCAAAGCGTGTGTCATCATCGCGGCAAGGTCAAGCAAGACTGTCTGATCTCCCGCGTGCGGGCCGGCCGTGCAGAGCTGTGACTCCTGCAATGGCGGAGCGTGCGAACACACTCGTTCGAGATGATCGACGGATCACCATCAAACAACTCAGTGCTCAACTTGACATCTCTGTTGGTAGTGCTGTCACAATTGTTCACCAGTTGGGATATTCAAAGGTTTGTTCCCGCTGGGTCCCTCGTTGTCTAACGGAACACCATAAAGAGCAAAGGAGAACCATCTGTGCGGAATTGCTTGCTCGTCATGTGGCTGAGGGTGACAATTTCTTGTCAAAGATTGTTACAGGCGATGAAACATGGGTTCATCACTTCGAACCTGAAACAAAACGGCAATCAATGGAGTGGCGCCACACCCACTCCCCTACCAAGAAAAAGTTTAAAGCCATACCCTCAGCCGGTAAAGTCATGGTTACAGTCTTCTGGGACGCTGAAGGGGTTATTCTGTTCGATGACCTTCCCCATGGTCAAACGATCAACTCTGAAGTGTATTGTGCTACTCTTCAGAAATTGAAGAAACGACTTCAGCGTGTTCGTAGGCACAAAAATCAGAACGAACTTCTCCTTCTTCATGACAACGCAAGACCTCACACAAGTCTTCGCACCCGAGAGGAGCTCACAGAACTTCAGTGGACTGTTCTTCCTCATGCACCCTACAGCCCCGATCTCGCATCGTCGGATTTCCGTATGTTTGGCCCAATGAAGGAGGCACTACGCGGATGTTGAAGAAGTTATTGATGCAGTACGACGTTGGCTCCGACATCGACCAGTGGAATGGTACCGCGCAGGCATACAGGCCCTCATTTCAAGGTGGCGTAAGGCCGTAGCATTGAATGGAGATTACGTTGAAAAATAGTGTTGTGTAGCTAAAAGATTGGGGAATAACCTGGTGTATTTCAATGCTGAATAAAACAACCCCTGCTTCAGAAAATAATGTGTTGCATTACTTATTGAACTGCCCTCGTACCTCGAATTGGGCGAGTGTCTCCGAGATGCTTCTGCAATTACTAAAAGAGACTGCAACGAAAGAACTTGGATCTTTTCTCGAAGTCATTAGTCCTACTTTGTTAGAATCCCACACTGACGAGTGGTAATCAAGTATCTGTCGAACGAGGGTTTCGTAAGCTACGTCCTTCGTCCTGAAGATTCTTCCTGCAAACCTCATTGTGGCATTTGCATTATATTTTGTGTGGTCGTTCCACCTGAAATTGCTTCGTATGCAGACTCCTGGGTATCTTGTGGCTGTGACTGCTTCCAGTGATTTTTCTGCAATCGTGTAATCAATCAGTAGCGGGTCTTTCTGCGTATTTACACTGATAAGCCTGAACATTGTAACCACCGACCTATTACAGATAGAGACACGTTCAGGTGATAGTAGCGTCGCCTGGCGAGGAATTACTGTTAGTCAGAGACACACGCGGTGCATTTAGTATCATCGTAGTTTGACTCGTGACGGACTGTGAAAGCCTATGGGCTCGACACGAGCATTTCGGACACTGCACGTCTTATCGGCTGTCTTCAACACGTGGTGAAATAAAGGTGGAAAAAACGTGGGCGGCCACCACCTCATAACAGACATGGGAGGTCGTAGGCTGGGCAAACTGGTAAACAGGACAGGCGGCCAACTGTTCTGGAACTAACATCAGACTTTAGTAAGTACAAGTGTGTCTGAAGAAACAGTGGACTGAACACTCCTGACGATGGGTCACCGCAGCCGCAACCGACGACCATGCATGTGCTAACGTTACCACCATGACGTCGGCAGCTGCAACTGAAGTGGACACGTGACTAACGGCGCTGGACGCTCGGCTCTGGCGCAGCGGTCTGACGAATCCAGGTACCTGACAGCTGACAGCGTCGTCCTCCAGGGACCGCGGGACAGATGCAGTATGCTCTGGGAAACATTCGTGTGGGCATCCACGGATCCAGCGGAGCTCGTGCGAGGCACCGTGGCGGCCAAGCATCATCGTAACTGGTTGCAGACCATTTTTCGTGACGATCTTGTATCCCGACGGAAGTGGCATTTTTCAACGAGACAATGCGCCATTTGCGAAGGCCAGGAGTGTGATGCAGTGGTTCGAGGAACACAGTGGCGAGTTCCAATTGATGCACTAGCCTTCTGACTCGTCAGACCTGAACCCAGTCGATCATATCTGGGATGTGGCATCAGAGCTCATCGCTCTCGTCCCCTCCCCGGTATTCACGCGAATCAGGTGACTTGTGTGTGCGGATGTTGTAGGGCTCACTGCTTCCAAGCCGTTACCCGTGCCAAGGGTGGACATACCTGCTGTTAGGTAGGCTCCTCAGTGTTTGTACAACGCATTACATTTGTTTACGTTGATGATCAGTCCCTGCACCAAACGTTGTTCCTTTGCAGGTCTCCCTACATTTCACTACCATTTTTTAGCGTTGCGACTTCTGTCTAGATAACAGCATCATCCGTGGACAGTCTTATAGAGCTTCCGATATTTTCTACGTGATCATTTACACATACACTAGCTAAGAAACCCAGCGGCGCTCGAGTATTTATTTCTAGACCTGTCTGAGACTTCGTATGTGAGAAATTTATTTTTGACTTATAAAAAACTGATACGTTATTCCTTAGTCGTACCACACTTGTACAGCATGTCTTAAATACCATAAAAGAGGAAGCGGGATGGAATCGTGGTCGGTAGTCACACTTTATAATTAAGACACTTTATTGGCATTACGCCTTTAAAAAAATTATTTGAGAATTACAAATTGTGGACAAGCCACTAGATAAAACTTTGCAAATACAATTAGAAACCCAACGTACTCAGTACTCTGACAAACAATTCCAATTTAAGAAAAGGGGGTTACTGACAAACTTGAGAACTTCAAACTCCCTCAAAACTCCCTCAAAATAGAGATAATGAAACAGTTACAGGTAAAGGGTGACTTAATAACACATGAACACTAGTGCCAAACTAAGATACCATTACATAACGTGATACAATCAATTAAAAAAACTACAACAGAGACAGTGATCTTAAAAAAAATGTTTACGTTCTCAGACGTGTTAATAAAAATGACTAGATAAAGCTGCACAAGGAACTCAGCAGGTGCTATGTAGTTTAAGGTTTAGCCAGTTGCCAGTCCGTAATATTTAGTAAAACAAGTTAATATGCAAACATGTTACAAGGGTGAGTCACCTAACGTTACCGCTGGATATATTTCGTAAACCACATCAAATACTGACGAACCGATTCCACAGACCGAACGTGAGGAGAGGGGCTAGTGTAAGTGTTTAATACAAACCATATAAAAATGCACGGAAGTATGTATTCTAACACAAACCTACGTTTTTTTAAATGGAACCACGTTAGTTTTGTTAGCACATCTGAACATATAAACAAATACGTAATCAGTGCCGTTTGTTGCATTGTAAAATGTTAATTACATCCGGAGATATTGTAACCTAAAGTTGACGCTTGAAACCTCCGACGTTCAGTTGCGTGTTGTAACAAACACGGGCCACGGTCGGCGAGCAGCATCTGCAGGGACATGTTTACGATGACGACCGTGTTTACGAGTGTGGCTGTAGTGCACTGTTGTGGTTTGGTCTAGCTGTCGCAGTGTCAGCATGTAGCGCTTGCTGCTATTGTTATTCTGCATTCGTCTCCGCACGAAGACCAACTGTAGTACACCGTGTTACCAGACGTCTGTGATAGTGTAGTGTTGTAGGAACTGTGACCATGGTGTATTCGAACTCTGAAAAGGCGGAGATGATACTCATCTATGGCGAGTGTCGACGAAATGCAGCTGAAGCCTGCAGGGTGTATGCAGAACGGTACCCGGACAGAGAGCATCCAACGTGCCACACATTGCAAAACATCTACCGCCAACTGTATGCAAATGGGTCCGTAACAGGCCCGTCACAGGAGAAGCGGGTGCAGTTGGTGTGTTAGCTGCTGTTGCCATGAACCCACACATGAGTACACGGGACATTGCGAGAGCTGGTGGACTGAGTCAAAGTAGTGTCATGCGCATACTGCATCGTCACCGCTTTCCCCCTTTTCATGTGTCACAACATCAGCAATTACTTGGTGATGACTTTAATCATCGAGTGCAATTCTGTCAATGGGCATTAACAGAGAATGCGTTGCAGTTCTACCTGTTTACCGATGAAGCGGGTTTCACAAACCACGGGCAGTGAATCTACGGAACATGCATTACTGGTCCGTGGACAATCCTCGCTGGCTCAGACAGGTAGAGCAACAGCGACCGTGGACTGTAAATGTATGGCGCGGAATCATTGGCGACCACTTCATTGGTCCTCACTTCATTGCAGGGGCCCAAACAGCTGCAACATACATCGCGTTTCTACAGAATGATCTGCCAACGTTGCTCGAAAATGTCCCACTGGAAACGCGTCGACGTATGTGGTATCAGCATGATGGTGCACCTGCACATTCCGCAATTAACACTAGGCTGACCCTTGACAGGATGTTCGACGGACGTTTCATAGGACGTGGAGGATGCATAAATTGGCCAGCCCGTTCTCCTGATCTTACACATCTGGACTTCTTTCTGTGGGGTACGTTAAAGGAGAATGTGTACCGTGATGTGCCTACAACCCCAGAGGATATGAAACAACGTATTGTGGCAGCCTGCGGCGACATTACACCAGATGTACTGCGACGTGTACGACATTCATTACGCCAGAGATTGCAACTGTGTGCAGCAAATGATGGCCACCACATTGAACATCTATTGGCCTGACATGTCGGGACACACTCTGTTCCACTCCGTAATTGAAAACGGAAACCACGTGTGTCAGTAAGTGGAGTTCTGGGTGTAAAATATCGTTCGCCTGCGCCACGTCTTGTCAGTTTCCGCTTGCATGACGTTAAGTTGCAGAGAAATAACTTGGAGTCTGTGCGAGGGAAAGATTCTGAAAACCAGAATAATACATGACACTCTGAATAAGAGTTACATCGTCCTTCACTTTTGGAAGGAGTTTCCAAACAGTGAACCTGGTGCTCTCGAGCCGCAGCATGTCTCGCCTCACGAGCTTGATTGGATTCTTGAGATGCCGTATTTCTCAGTGTTTTAACTGCCCTGATGTATTCATAAAGACTCGACCTCTAACTAGTAACTTTTATTCATAAACAAAACAAAGTCTAAACGTAATGAGTAGGCGCCCGAGGTACAAGCAAACTTATTAATTCGTTTTTCCTAGCAAGGAATTTGAATAAAATCTATCGAAATAAGCAAAGCAATGTCATTTACTTTTTAATACACAAACTGAAATCATTAAATATGTATTTCTTTGCCAAGTAAATTCTATGTTAATTTGTATTCGTAAAGATAGGGTTGTGTTGCTGAATTCTGTCATCGCCGCAAATTTCGGAAATTTGTCACTGGGTTAAAAAGCTATCAACGCCATCTATTGGTTCTTCAGTGTACCATGAAACTAACTGCCGCATCTGTTGTTTCTTTGGTGTAATACGCTGTGATGATGAAACATCCGACCTACGAAACTGAGCAGACAGATAAAACTGTGTCGTGATCCGCTTGTGATGAAACGAAACCTATAAGTTGCGTCAAGCTATGCCCATGTTACCTGTGAAAACTGTGAAAATTCGTCTGGTAGTTATGGAGATCACAGTGTTCAAGCAGACAGACACAGTCGCAATGGTTCCAGCTCTATTATTAGTACAGAAGATATAGATCGTGAACTATTATCATCTCACAACATTCCCTTGAGGTTATGCCCGAAGTTACTTTTATGTCTCAATATTTCTCTTCGTTATCAGTGACATGTTATGTTCTATATGGTATTTCAAATTCGTTGCAACAAACTTGTAGGGGTGATAGATCATATCATGGAAACAACGTTTATTGGAGACAAAATGTTCGAACACCTACAGATCTGTTAAAACAAGACGAAAAGATGAACATTTGTTTGTTCGTCTTTTAAGAACTCGTATAACATTCATCCGATTACCAAGAAACTTAAGTGAGTTCTTGTGCTCACACCTGTGAATTTTCCTGAAGAATGACCACTGCAACGAGCCCTCTTGTGTTCATACCTTTTGTACGAAATGCTAAGCTGACTATTTATGGAAAACATCTTCCTAGTTCTTGTGATATGTTTCACCTATACTTAATAGTTATATACACCGTATTCTTGGTATGTACGGTTTTGATTCTCAGAGGTTTTTGCATTTTATTTTTAATTATTTTATGAAGTTTGTTTATGTTACCACATTGAAAGAAATTTGGCACTACTGCTTTCCTGGGGGTGTCTAATTCACGCTGTTTTTAGTAAAGGGCGGTGTAAAAGTGCATTGATAGGCCCTAACTCTACTAAAAGCCCTTTCATGTTGTATGGAGTGGCAGGAATTCTAGCTTACAATGTTACCCGAACACGATGTATTTTGACATGTGACTTCCATTTCTTTTAGACGTGGTCATGTCTAAATAGTTTATATTTTCATTTTATTAATATTCAACTGTGAAGCTGGTTTTCTCTTGTTTTTCGTTGAATTTTCTGGGTGTTAGATGTCCTATTTTCCTCCTTGCAATAATATGATCAAGTCGTCGTGTCTTTGCTAAAACGTACTTGATCGGCCTGTGACATGTGAGTGATTTGCGAGGAATTTATTTTTGAGCTGTGTGATAAAAAATATCAGCCAAAAAACGTGAAAGACTGAGTCCCGTGGCTAAACAGTCTTATTGTTTATAATATTAGATTTGAAAGCAAGAAAGGAAAAGTCGATACAATTTTTTACGTATTTTGCCAAGACTTAGTTTTTTCTTCGTAATATCCGGTTTTAACTGTTAGATATATAACGTCCCAGGAAACGAAATTCGCACCAGGTAATATCATTACCAAATTTTATGCTGTTGTTCATAGAATGTGTATTCTGAAATATTTAAATTTGTTTCAATTTTTGTATAAAGGTTCATTCAAGCCTATATGAGATGATTCTTGCAAACTGAAAGTTGTCCCCATTTTTTTGGGTGTAATTCTATTTGACCTCTTGCTACGGATCTCCTATGACCGTACAGTATTTATAAAGCGGCACTTTTCGGTTACCTGAAATAAACCTCTTAGTTTCTGTATATATTCTTGTTCATCTACAGTTAGTAATGCGTTACCTTTATTTTTCAGTGGCTATGAGGTTTCCTTTTATTTATTTCATTGATAATGTGTATCTCGCCATTGTTCTGAAAGTTTGTGAGATTTTATTCTGTTACACTTTCTTTGCTGTTTGGCTGCAGTCAGTTTTTGGTATTTGGACAGTTTCATTTGTCTGCATGCTGCTTTTATTTCTGTGCTTATATATTTTATGTCTTACTTCTTTAAAGGGGCATCAGGAATATATTGAAACCCTTTGTTTAGAATTTGTTTCTCTTTTCATGAAAATGTATTTTGGTGAGGTTGATTACCGTATCATGGAAACTATGTCTAAGAATTTTCCTTGCATTTTTATTCATGGCTTTCAGAGTTTTGTTTGAAGTTGTATAGCTTTATATTGTGTTCTTTTAGGGATTAAGTTCTATTCTACTTGAATTCTAATATCACCTTCTTTGATGATCACCTGGTATCACGATGGGGTGAGTGCAAATCCTAATTCCAAGTATTGTTAAACACTATTCTGTGTAGTTTTGTTTAGGTTCGTAGACCTCTTTTATTTCTTGCCTTATCCACATTATTTTTGCTTTAGTTTTCATATCTGAACAGTCTTTTTTCAATTCTTAATTTTAATCGTTTCTTCTGTGGGAATTACTTCTAGCTGACGACACATTTCATTTAATCGAATTTTGGTGATTGCTTTCATCAAGCAGGTTTGGTTTTAAAATATTGATTTCATACGACATAACGTAGCCCAAAATTATGAAAGCTTCACATGGTATCAGGTGGAAATATATACATTTGACAACTGATTAGTATTTAATATTATGTTTATTATGGTTTATTGTCGAATTTGTCTTAAGAAGGACTACCGGTTTCATTCGTATGAAACATCCTCACCTTTGTTAAAGCAGCTAAAATACATGCTAAGTTCCATCTTACACAACAAGTCTGAAACACATATAAAAGGCTTGCGATACCAACGGCAGGTGCTGCACTCAGCTTCCATAAACCACTAATGTACGTAAGAGCACATTACAAAGACAGGAGTTACAAAGCAGTGTGCTCAAACATGTTAAGAGGTTATAACACTTCCACAGCATTTACGTAGCTTATACTACGAAATACCAAGTTTGGTTTATTACGTAGTAGCCCGGGTTCGATTCCCGGCGGGGTCAGGGATTTTCTCTGCCTCGTGATGGCTGGGTGTTGTGTGCTGTCCTTAGGTTAGTTAGGTTTAAGTAGTTCTAAGTTCTAGGGGACTTATGACCACAGCAGTTGAGTCCCATAGTGCTCAGAGCCATTTGAACCATTTTTTTTATTACGTAGTATGCCCCAACGGAACAAATAGTCCTGTCACGGAAAAGCCACGTATAACACTCCTGTCTGCTACTGCTATACCATAACCTCGAAGCTAGAGGCAGTTTGCAAAATAGAATTATTTTGTTAGAGCAATTATGGTATAAAGCAACAGAGCAGTGTTACCCTCTGAGAGGAAGTTATGTTGACCGTGTTATTCCTAACGGAGGTGGCTTATCGGAAATGAAAGTCAGAATTACGTAAATAATTAAACAGTGACAAACAAAATATTGCCTATCTGCACTGTTTAACGGATAACGAAAACGGTCGCCAGCCTAAATAGGCAAGAGAATGATTAACATTCTCGTTCAAGAAAATAGTTATTAGTAACTTTAATGGATAAACACTACCTATACTTGGCCACACGCGAGTGCAATAAACTCTTGACACACTCGTATGTTTACGGTAAGATTGAAACTAACAGTTGGAGCAGCACAAACTATTTGCAAAATTATAACAGGTACAGAAAAACACTATCACTTTCAGGGCTTACACAAACTGAGTGGTCTTTATGACACTACCATTAACATTCCCTCTAGGATCATAAATTGGACATAGGTTTAGGTTAAGTCTCTCTCAGTTAAATACTTTACTATTTAAAATGAGAGTTAGTTGAAATTCACTGACAGGTTACTTATCACTGTTTTTCTAATAAATAGATTATGATTTTCATTAATAAAGATCTTTCCGTTATTTGTTATCTCGCATTAGCACACTATACAAACTGTGGATCCTGTTATACTGTTAATATGCCTTTATAATACACAAGAGAGACAAACACTTAGTAATCATGAACATATAATTTCCTACTACGTAGTTTTCCACTTTTACTACCGTGAGACATAAAATTAACATTTATGTAAGATACTGGCTCACTTTCTGCGATTAACAACAGGCAGTAATGTGATCATTTACTAAGCAAAACTCTATAAGCCTCAGTCTTGAGAAATTTTAATTTGAAGTAGGCAACAACACATTAATAAGCAGTTTTACTAGGAAAATTATTTCAGCAAGCATCATTTAACTCACTCTCTTGCCACATTAACTTTAACTTTCTCTTTACTATGTTCAAAGGGGGCATTAATTAGAAAACTGGGTTTCAATGTACTTTCAGTAAGGACACTTGGTAGTCACTTTAGTTCAAACGGAGAGGACCCTGAGAGGTGTTATGATGAGGAGAAAAGTCAAGGTAGGTACATAAATTCAGATATAAATTACCTTATATTTCAGCACATTAGCACATCCATTAAGCTGATCCTTCACTATACTATTACGTTGCAATGATTGCGCAATGTGGTGGAAACTGCATGTTGGTAGGTGGAATTGCAGGCAGAATTGCTGGACTCTGTCATTTCTTGGTGGCGATGATAGATACAAAACACAAATTTGTCTTTCAATATTGTTAAAGAATGAAACTTTCAGAGACACACAAGTAAACTTATGATCACAGTACATTTTGCAAGGTTCAGCAATTAATGAAGTATTGAAAAATTCAGTTTGCATCCACTTATGTACTAATATTTACAAAAAACAGCTATGAGAACTTTTTCCAACTGACTCTTTAAATAAAAAAGTAACTTTTCAAGGTTTTCTCAAAATAATTAGCTTTAAAGCTGCTCTTCATTAATAGCAGTCCAAAATGTTTGTTGCACATAAACACATCAACCTATTCAGAACCTATCTTTAATCATCACTGCTTTGTTTTAAAACAGACAGTCCAAAACTTTAAGTTATTCCAAAAAACCTAGCATCAAAACATCTACATCCATTTGAATGAGAATGCATATATATATTTTATAATAACTTTTCACTGACTTCAATAAGAATAGTCAGTTCATAACACACTGATCAAAAAACCTAACTTACTTCACTGCTTGCCTCAGTGCTAGCAGTCCATGTTACACATTCTGCCCATTATCGGTTTGGCAGTCTTTATCTATAAACATTTAGGCACAAAAACACAATTTAGATTAAAAACACTAAAGAAAACAGATTTTTAAATTAACACACTGCCCCATCCTATAGGTTTGGCAGTTCGTGACCACGTATCAACTCCTTGCCCCCACAATGGCAAGTCCTTTGGCTACTGCTCACACAGAATATTTGGGTAGTCCTCAGCTTTAGGACCACAGCATTTTTATTGTTTTGTCTTGTTTTGCTGCCCAACAATATATTTTTGAGCAGTTTATTATCATCATCTGCAAGTTTTTCATCGTTCTGTCATACTTTTGGTACAAATTGCCTTAATGGTATAAAACATAGAACCCGCTACTTTGAAACATCAATTACACACTGGTAATATTAAATTTTTTCTTTTCAAATGACAACATCAGGTAACATATACATTAATCAAGAAACAATTAAATGTCATACTTGGGATCAAGTCAGGACTAAGAATTTCTTACTACTTCTTTACCATTACTTTTCCACACACAGTTAGGTCATTACATACATAAAGTCCAGGACAATAATTTTATATCCTATTGCAAGTGCTTTTTGCCTTTGGTGGCACTAGACATATACGTCTCATATCCATCTGACACACATTGGCCAGGTCCATCTCCACAATTTTTTAACACACAAAGTTTTTCAACATCATATTTATCGCTATTTTCAAAAACATTTACATTTAGTCATATTATAGTATTCATTTACCTTGTTTTCGGTATTTTTACCTTTTCTCATCCATATTTTTCCCTTTTCAATTACTTTTCCATTACATTTTTTTTATAATACTCACTATATTTTCATTATTCTTGGTCATTTTCTAGTGTACCCAATGTAATCATTCATTTCTATTTACAGAAACATTCACTTTCAGTTATATTATACAAGGAAAATTTAGCATTATTAATAATTTTTATCATCATTCAAATCCACTAAAAAAAATTTAAATAAATATATATGGTTTGGGAACCACACTTTAAAATAACTTAGTTCTGGAGTTTATGCCACGATTCTAACAAATTGCTTCAAGAATGAGATTTTCACTCTGCAGCGGAGTGTGCGCTGATATGAAACTTCCTGGCAGATTAAAACTGTGTGCCCGACCGAGACTCGAACTCGGGACCATTGCCTTTCGCGGGCAAGTGCTCTACCATCTGAGCTACCGAAGCACGACTCACGCCCGGTCCTCACAGCTTTACTTCTGCCAGTATCTCGTCTCCTACCTTCCATACTTTACAGAAGCTCTCCTGCGAACCTTGCAGAACTAGCACTCCTGAAAGAAAGGATATTGCGGAGACATGGCTCAGCCACAGCCTGGGGGATGTTTCCAGAATGAGATTTTCACTCTGCAGCGGAGTGTGCGCTGATATGAAACTTCCTGGCAGATTAAAACTGTGTGCCCGACCGAGACTCGAACTCGGGACCAATTGCCTTTCGCGGGCAAGTGCTCTACCACCTGGAAACATCCCCCAGGCTGTGGCTAAGCCATGTCTCCGCAATATCCTTTCTTTCAGGAGTGCTAGTTCTGCAAGGTTCGCAGGAGAGCTTCTGTAAAGTTTGGAAGGTAGGAGACGAGATACTGGCAGAAGTAAAGCTGTGAGGACCGGGCGTGAGTCGTGCTTCGGTAGCTCAGATGGTAGAGCACTTGCCCGCGAAAGGCAATGGTCCCGAGCTCGAGTCTCGGTCGGGCACACAGTTTTAATCTGCCAGAAAGTTTCCAATTGCTTCAAGCTTGGAATTCACACTACTTGAAAGTTATTTTAAAGCAAAATTTACCTTCTGTAAAACATGATTCAATATAAAAAGGGAAGAAAGAAAGAAAATAGTGAAAGTTCCGAATGAAGAAGGGGAAGGTTGCCAACACGAAAAGAAACGGAAGTAGTGCTGGCAACGACTCGGGTCCCTGGTGCTCGTCAGGCACGTGACAATGCAAAGAGTGCATGTCCCTGAGGGTTCTACATTTCATTCATCATTGGTTTCTGTGGATATAAAACTTCAGGTCAACTATATTTCTAACTCCTAAAGGCTTGCTTGACCTAGGGTACACAAAAAAATAAGCATTTGCATGTGGAGTTCCTTGCACTTCAAAAGGCCCATTGTAAATGTATTTGAATTTAGAAATTTCATTATTAATTTCTCTTGATTTTTCATGGGTCTTCACTAAGACATAATCTTCAAGCTTAAATTTAGTTGTTTTAAGGTTGTTATCATGCCTTTTGGATCTTGCGGCCACTTTCTCTTTCATTCTTTTCTTAACTAACTCTTTTTTCTCATGCAGGTTAATTCCTACAATAGGTGGGAATTGCAAGATCTCTTCAATAATTATTTTACTTTTACGGTCCAACAGAATTTCTTCAGGGGTCAAACCGGTGGTTTCATGGTATAAGGTGTTCATAGTCTTTTCAAAGTCACTTACAAATCTGCCCCAAGCCTTATGGTTATGGTGACAGTAGGTTCTACCTAACCTTCCTAATTCACGCATATATCTTTCAACAGTGTTACTAGCCGGGCGTAAGCTGAAATATATTTAACTTGAACATCATGTTGCTTCATGCCTTCCTTCCAGATTTTTGAGATAAACTGTGGTTCATTATCAGACAAAACTGCTTTAGGTTTACCAATGGTGTTAAAATACTCAGTCATCTTGCTAAAGACTGCTTTAGCAGTGGCTTTCTTAATTGGATATAATTTAATAAATTTGGTGAATACTTCCAACACTACAACAATGTAAGACCAATTACCTGAGGTTTTTGGTAAAGGACCATACAAATCCACTGACAGTAATTCTATTGTGTCCTCTGGTATTGTATTCTGCATGAAACCTTGATTTACTCTATTTGTTACTTTTGCCCTCTGACATACATCACAAGATCTTATTCTCTCAGTAATTTTCTTAGTAGCACCTACGTTAATCGCAACCACATCAGTTAACTTTTCAATACACTTCTTGGGACCACAATGCCCTAAGGCAAGATGAAAATAATCAATCACTTCAGTCTCAAATTGCCTAGGCCAACACACCTTCCATTCTTCAGTGCTGGTACTCTTTCTCCTATATAAAATTCCATTAAATATCTTGTAAAATCTACTGATTTGTGGGTAACTAGGATTACTAAAATTAACTTTCACTGACTTCCATATTTCATCCTCATTCTGATGGAACTTCATGCTTTTACAAATTTGCTCTATTCTTTTCCCACCTGGAATCTCCTTCATATATCTTATATGAAATTTGCCATCTTCATTACATTCCCTTGGTAAGTTGTTCATACCCTCAGGCAACCGTGATAAAGCGTCAGCTACATAATTGTCACTACCTTTAATGTATAATATCTCATAATCAAACTGTTGTCGGTACAGGGCCCATCGACTCAACCTGCCGGTAAACAGTCGATAGTTTTTCAAAAAGGTTAATGCCTTGTGGTCTGTATGAATTATAGTTTTATGTCCCCATAAATAAATCCTAAATTTCTTTAATCCCCAAATGATTGCTAAGGCCTCTTTCTCTGAAATAGTATAGTTTTTCTCATATTTAGTTAAAGTCCTACTAGCAAAAGCAATGGTATTATGTTCTGTTTCCCCAGATTCTGTGTTTTCCTGAAATATTTCAACACCAATACCATAAGCACTACTGTCTGTCATCATATGGAATGGCTCACTTAAAACTGGGTGATGCAAAATGTTTTCCCTTACTAACTCAGTTTTCAAATTTTCAAAATCTTTCTGACATTCAGATGTCCAAATATATACACTATTTTTCTTCAAAAAGCTATTCAAATGTGGGCTGTTAAAAGTTTGCCCCTTCACAAATTTGCGGTAAAACCCACAAAGACCTGAAAACGCTTTCAACTGTTTTCTGTTCTTTGGAGGAGGGCACTTTTCAATAGCATTAAGCTTTTCTGGGTCCTTGCCAATCCCAGATGTGGTTATTATGTGTCCTAAAAACTTAATTTCTTGTCTCACAAATTCACACTTTTTTAACTTTAAAGTCATGCCCCCTGCTTGAAGAGCAATAAGGGTTTTGTTTAACAGGTCACAATGCTCCTCCCAGTTATCAGTAGCAATCAATAGGTCATCTACATATACAGTCAGTCTGGCACAAAGTTCTTTTCCTAATACAGAACCCAAAGCCCTAATGAAAACAGAAACAGAAGTATTTAAACCAAATGGTATAACTTTGTATTGGTAACATTTTCCTGCAAACAAAAAAGCTGTATATTTCCTAGAATCTTTGTGTAATGGGACCTGCCAATATCCAGCAGTGAGGTCTAAACTGGTTAGATATTTTACATTATGGAGCTTTTGTAATAAATCATCTAAATTTTCAAGCCTGTCTACTTCTCTCCTGACAATTTTATTCAATGTCCGTGCATCAATGACTACTCTTACACCTCCATCCTTTTTATTGACTATAATAAGTGGACTATTGCATTCACTATTGCTTCTTTCTATTACCCCCCATTCCAACATTTTATCAACCTCAGCTTGTACTGCTTCTTTCTTAGCTATAGGTATTGGATATGGTCTGACAAAGAATGGATCATGTTCCAGGATATCCATACGGTATTAAAAGTTATTTACGACATCTGGTTTATCAGAGAACACTTTCTTATTATTATTCAAGATATTAAATAAATCATCTTTCTGTTCACATGATATTTCTTGGATAACATCAACAATTTCCTTAAAACTGTCAGTTTTTTGATCATCCTGCAATAAACCTCTCACATGGTATATTTCATATAGCTGGGATAAACCATCATTTTCAGATTCTATTTTTAACAAAATGGGTTCTACATTCACAGCTTGGACCTGGTTGTCACCTTCAAATTTAATTTCTATTGTTTTGGTTTCCCTATTAATCTTAACAGTTCCACTACCACAAACTAAAATTACTTTTTCCTTGTCTAGCCAATCAATACCTAGAATCATTTCAGCACTTAGTTCAGGGACCACTAAAAAATCATGTTCAAATTTTTGGCTTCCTATTTCAAAGTCCATCAATACTTGTTTTTGAATGGGCTTGCTGGACCTACCAGTAGCTCCTATAATTTTCACTCCACTAACAGACATTATTACTAACCCTGGTTTACATGAAATATGATCAAAGAAAGATTCTGATATGGCACTGATTTGGGATCCTGTGTCTAAAAGTACTTGCAGCTCAGTGTTATAAACATTTACAGGTATTACAGTTTGTTTAATAATTCTGTGCTCTTTTTTCTCCTGTTCTTCCCATAACAGATCCTGCTCAACCATAATGTCTTCCCAGGAAATATTACCTACAGATTTCTGTTGTATATCAGGTGGTTTTTTGGGTCTGTTGACCTCTACATCTTTACATATCTTCAACAGTTCACCTTCTACTATATTTATATCTGGACGTTCTTTAGGTTTCTGTAAATCTATTTTTTTCATTACATTAATCAAAGCTTGCCCCAATATAGTGTCATCTGGCGGCTCTTTAGGTTTTGTTTCGGTTACGCATTCCGGATTTTGTTTCGAAAAGGTGCCATTAACTTTTTCGCAACCTCTTTCAATAAAGGTATAAGTATGTTTGTCTACCTCCGAAAACTCATCTGTATCCGAATCTGTCGTCTCTCCTTCATCTGAGCTATCACTAGGTTCTATTTCGTTATCAGATTCGAGCAGGAATGCAACTTTTAAACAGTGAGGCAGATTATCACTAGATGTTTCAGCCACTTCGTTTTTCGACTCATTTTCTACACAATGCGTATCGTTGGGACATTCAGGCACTTCAGCTGTATCACTTTGAACGATTTCAGCCTTAACTTCATACTTAGTATAATCGTCATATACTTCGATAACTTTCATTTCATTTTCTTCCATGCTATCAGTTCTATACAATCGTGCGAAATTCTTACTAGACCCTTCTGCATTAGAACCATAAAACACCTTTCCATCAACAACAATTTCGTCTGCACTGCTTATAATGTCACGATTACGAATGTCCTCCTCTACATCATTTTCACCTATTATTAATTGTGCACACGTCTTTTGCGTGGCATATTCTACCTCCCTTTCCTCTTTATTCATCATAACCTCCCCATCTACGTCTTTTACCTCATACACATCATTAACAGTGCCAATATTCCCCTTTTCACTCGCCTTTTCTGTCTCCCTTTCATTCTTTAATAAAGTCTTTTCGCACGATTCCGATACTGAGTTATCTTTATCATATGACATATTAACTTTATTTCCATTTTTACATTCATTTACTACTGAAACCGGCCAACGGAAGTGTCCGATCCCGCCTCTTCTGTTTCTCTCTACGGCAGCCATCTTGTTCTGACGTCTGCCATTTGTGTCTGCTGCCAAGTGCAATGTACGCTGCTCCGGCAACCGCTGGCCCGAGCACGAACGGTCACGTGACTTCGCACTGGGAACGCCACTATGTATCACTCCATGCACCTCTTCCACAGGCGCGTCCTTAACTTTCCTGCCCCGTAGTTTACATCTTTCCTTCTCGAATCTAATATTTGACATCTTTTCTTTTGGCCCAAAAACAGTTTCCGCGTGAATCCGGCCCGTAACACACGCGGTTTTCAGTTTTCCCTTTCGTCTCTAGTTTGGAAATTCCGCGCCATGTATCCTCTGCCGCGCGTCGTATAATTTCCTCTACCTCTCGCACGACCTCTTTGAATCGTGTTTACACGAAATCTATCATTTTCCTGTCGTTCAGCTTGGTCATTACTTTCTCGCGAATAATTGTTGTTATTATGGGGACGAGATTCGCGATTTCTTCGCCAGTGATCTTCATCCTCTACCCTTTCCAAGAACGCAGAAAAACTTCTGTGGGTACTCCCAACATATCGTTTCGAATCCTCAGGCAGTTTCTGCCAAAGAACCCAGACGATCTCGGCTTCAGTTCTCCCTAGCCTTCAGATGTATTAGATTTCTGTACCATGATTCGCAAAACTCTTTCATGGTTTGCCTACCTCTGACATCATACAGTCTGGCCATTAGAAATTCACGCCACAACTGGTCTTGTTTTTGTTCTGACCAGTATTCGTCAATAAATTTTTGTTTAAAGGTTGGTTAGTATCAAGATTCAACCCCCACCTTTTTGCTTCTCCCGTTAATGCACTGATTACAACATTAATTTTTTCCTCGTCAGACAAATATTCAGGAAAATTTCTTTCGCAATTCTTTACAAAGTCTAGGGGGTGCCATCCGTTATGTCTCTTTGCAGGGTCGAATTTCTCTTCGCCCTCTAATATTTTACAGAGAGGCATTCTTTCAGTAAAATGTGTAGGTCCGGTTTGTATTTTTCTTTCCAAGTCGTACATTTTGCCTTGGATTTGTGAAGTGTTATGTTCACACTTCTTTTCGCAAGTAAGAATCTGTTTGGTTAGAGCTCTGCTTGCTTCTGTTACAGACTGTTTAATCTGTGCAAATTCCGCGTTACATTCGGTTTGTATTTCGGATTTAATACCGAATACCTTTTCGTCAACCTTAGTACAGACTAAGGGTTCTATTTGATCTTGAATTTTAATTACTTCAGTGTCAAATCTTTCGTTAATGTCATCAATTTGTCCTTGTATGTTGGCAATATTGCCATTGATGACAGTAATTTCGCTTTTAAGGTTTTTAATTTCATTACTCACAATGTCTACTTTTACATCAACCTTCTCAATCTGTTTACTAATATCACTACCCTGTGTTGTAATTAACTGCCTTTGTGCTGCATTTTGTTGCCCCAGTGCTGCAATTTATGCCTTAATATTGTTATTTTGTGCAGCGTTTTGTTGTCCCTGTGCTGCAATTAGCTGTCTTTGTTCTACATTTTGTTGCCCCAGTGCTGTAATTTGTGCAGACAACATTTTTAACAAATCAGTCACATCTGGTGTCTTTTTCACTTTTGGTTTCAACTGCATTTTCGTGTTCAAATCCTACAGCCCTTTCTGTTTCTGGAGATTCAAACATATCCCGCGATTCATTAACATAGCCACTGTCTTCCACAACATCACTCATACTGTCTTGCTTAGTACGCGCGACACACATAGCTTCGATCTGTTTATTGACGTCTGCGTGATAACGCGCGTAATGCCATCTGTTGGTGTGCTGCCTGAACTGCTCTCGATCGCATTCTGTTCTCGCGTGTCTAGATTTATTTCTAGTTTCCTGTCCATTTTAGCTATTATTAAGTACTGATACCTTTAATTTTCAATTTAAACTGAACTTTCACTATCCGTTCTATCAATATAATGTACAGGTTCGTGCCGCTGGACGTTTTATGTTCACTCTATGTTTGTAAAATGCTTACAAGTTATAATTTTTTTTTCCGCTTGTACGTGCAAATTGAACAACGTCCTGTCACGCGGCGCCACGTATAACACTTCCACAGCATTTACGTAGCTTATACTACGAAATACCAAGTTTGGTTTATTACGTAGTATGCCCCAACGGAACAAATAGTCCTGTCACGGAAAAGCCACGTATAGCACTCCTGTCTGCTACCGCTATACCATAACCTCGAAGCTGGAGGCAGTTTGCAAAATAGAATTATTTTGTTAGAGCAATTATGGTATAAAGCAACAGAGCAGTGTTACCCTCTGAGAGGAAGTTATGTTGACCGTGTTATTCCTAACGGAGGTGGCTTATCGGAAATGAAAGTCAGAATTACGTAAATAATTAAACAGTGACAAACAAAATATTGCCTATCTGCACTGTTTAACGGATAACGAAAACGGTCGCCAGCCTAAATAGGCAAGAGAATGATTAACATTCTCGTTCAAGAAAATAGTTATTAGTAACTTTAATGGATAAACACTACCTATACTTGGCCACACGCGAGTGCAATAAACTCTTGACACACTCGTATGTTTACGGTAAGATTGAAACTAACAGTTGGAGCAGCACAAACTATTTGCAAAATTATAACAGGTACAGAAAAACACTATCACTTTCAGGGCTTACACAAACTGAGTGGTCTTTATGACACTACCATTAACATTCCCTCTAGGATCATAAATTGGACATAGGTTTAGGTTAAGTCTCTCTCAGTTAAATACTTTACTATTTAAAATGAGAGTTAGTTGAAATTCACTGACAGGTTACTTATCACTGTTTTTCTAATAAATAGATTATGATTTTCATTAATAAAGATCTTTCCGTTATTTGTTATCTCGCATTAGCACACTATACAAACTGTGGATCCTGTTATACTGTTAATATGCCCTTATAATACACAAGAGAGACAAACACTTAGTAATCATGAACATATAATTTCCTACTACGTAGTTTTCCACTTTTACTACCGTGAGACATAAAATTAACATTTATGTAAGATACTGGCTCACTTTCTGCGATTAACAACAGGCAGTAATGTGATCATTTACTAAGCAAAACTCTATAAGCCTCAGTCTTGAGAAATTTTAATTTGAAGTAGGCAACAACACATTAATAAGCAGTTTTACTAGGAAAATTATTTCAGCAAGCATCATTTAACTCACTCTCTTGCCACATTAACTTTAACTTTCTCTTTACTATGTTCAAAGGGGGCATTAATTAGAAAACTGGGTTTCAATGTACTTTCAGTAAGGACACTTGGTAGTCACTTTAGTTCAAACGGAGAGGACCCTGAGAGGTGTTATGATGAGGAGAAAAGTCAAGGTAGGTACATAAATTCAGATATAAATTACCTTATATTTCAGCACATTAGCACATCCATTAAGCTGATCCTTCACTATACATCATTATAGTATTACGTTGCAATGATTGCTCAATGTGGTGGCAACTGCATGTTGGCAGGTGGAATTGCAGGCAGAATTGCTGGACTCTGTCATTTCTTGGTGGCGATGATAGATACAAATTCTAGAATAGTTCCAGCTATTTATCCATCCATCCGAGGCCTTGGAAAGAAGCAGGAAAAGCCTCTCTCGGAATCAACACAATATGCATCTTTTACATGGCAGTGCACAGTTTGGTAGCTCGTCCCCGGCTCGTAGCTCGTCTCCGACTGACTATCAGTTCTACCTTTTCCCGCTAGGCCAACCACAATTTGCGCGCGCTACACAGTTCCGTTCCCGAGGGGAACCACTACACCATTTACATACAAACTAACTAAGAAACCTAAGTGAGGATCAGCAATTTACATAACAGTAACCAAATACATTAAATAAAACAGAACATTTGTACATATAGACATTTCTACCAAAAATTATCCACACAAAATTACAATCATATACAGTAAGTTTTGTTCCCTCCAAATGGGACAAAGCATTTAAACGACAGATATACTACATCGCATAGAATCAGACCATGACTCAAAGTTTTTACAAAGAAAGGAGTATACAGTTTTATGTTATCTATTCAAACAAACACAATTACAGAAGCACAGCAATGTAATATTAAATGAAACAAAAGCAAAATAAATCAGTACAGCATTAGATCTATGGTGTTACAAGGTGACCTCGCTATATGTGACACATCAAGATGATAAAGTCGTTGTTTTAAGACAAAATAGCTACAAAGAAAAAGTAAAATTATACCAGTGTTTAAAAATAAAACTAGAATGGCAGAGAATCTGAAAATACACATCTCGAACACATTTTGAGAAGGTAATATCGATTTCTTTATCATAATTATTTTTTAAAAGAACATAATGTGTACAGATGTATTCATTACGGCGGTAGCGCTTATTTTACGGTAAGAGAACTCGATTTGTATCCTTTAGGATGAATGTTTCCCTTAATATTATCGGAGTTGCCATCATGTTCGTAACTCTTACTATTTATTTTCCCTTTGTAGTAAACTCTCGTAATCAAAACTGACTGTTTTACTTACCTTTAGAAAACTAAGGACATGGCATTATAGCTGCCGTGATATTTACTGTGCCTGTTTACTACGGCACTGGTTGTATTTCATATTCTCTGCTCGCTAGTCTCTCGACCTCTGCATAACTACAAAGATATCTGGATGAGGCCTCGATCCAACTACAGGTGTGAAATGGCTGGTGACAGTACGCCGTTTCACAAGCGTTTAGAGCGGTCCGCATCTCGCCGGCCGCCGGTGGAGCCCCAGCGGTCGTAAACAGCTGCCGCTAACTCCGCCCTCACCTGTTGTAATGCTGAATGTCTGATAGCCACTACTACTGCCCCTCACTCTATTCCTCCTGCATTGCTGCTTACATAACATTAGTGTCCTTCCTCGTAGCAAGGTTTAGGCCTTAGGACCTATTCTGGCTTCATAGGATTTATTCCCATCTTTTTTTGGTCTTTTCGCACTTCTTTCGTCTGGTCTTTACCGACCTGCCGCTTTTGGTACTCTTTCCACGTTCGTTACGTAGTTTTATTTTATCGTTGAGGTTATTAACAGGATGGTCCAAAATTCCTCTTAAAAGCTTCTAATATTTGTAGGGGGAAATAATAGACAATATTCGGAATTGAAACCCATGTTTATGATACAGCCGTTTGAAAGCATATTTGCTAGGTAGGGGTGCAACAGGGTAGCCACGGTGAGGGGTGCTTCGTCGGATCGGCTGATGTCATTTGAGCTAGGCCCTACCTCTCTCATCTGGTTCGAGCTCCATTCACGTGTCTCTGAGTGTTAGAACAACATGGCTGAGTACACGTGTGTAGAATACACCGACAGTACTTCTGCATGGCAAAGCTCACGGTAGTTGAAGCGCTACTTGTCGGCTTTTTAACGTTCGACTCTGTTGCGTACCTTTTTCGCCGCAATTACGGAAGGGCTTCGAGGAAAGGCAACCTTCACCGTCAGCAGGCGTGACTATGGTGCTCCCGTACCAGACATGTCTTTTTCTGCTGTGTCGCTTGGCCGTGTGTTCGGCTCTGTTATGCTTCTAATGTAACTTGTGGAGTACACATCGCTTCTCAGAACACTCTCCAGGTGTTGCATTTCGCGTCTGAGGTGCTGCGGCTCACATATCCGTCCTGCGCTCTTTACAAGTGTATTAATCGTGCCTCTATTCTGGCTCGGGTGCTGGTTTGATAAATTGTGCAGGTTTCGGTCCGTGTGTGTCGGTTTTCGCTCCTGCTAGCGACTTTGTTTGCATGTGGTTCAGTCGTGAGGGACCAAACTTGGCCCGACATCTCACTCTTTCGGTAACACCACAATGTACTGTTGAAACGAAATAGTGAACACTCCGGAATTTGCTAGCTTAAAGGGATCTAGAAGTGAGTGGTTCAGCTGGATATGGCATACTTTTACAAACTTGTGCAGAATTAAGGCTAAGTCATGGTTACAAGCTGTATTACGTAGTATTAGTATGATGTTTCGTAGGAGGTGAATAAGTTTTCTCCTATTTGCTTACATTGCGACAAATTAGTGGTAGATGCACATTGCTTTTTGGCAATCACAAGAAAGGTAGCAGAAATGCAGCTGTCAGTTACTGGGAGGAACAAAAAAAAAAAAAAAATCAGGAACGAAATAGATGTAAATATGCAATGAAAATGAAATAGAGATGGCCACTACCCACAATAAGGCAAATGAATGCAAGATAAAGGAAGTTATTTTCCTGCTCGAGACAAGAGGCCTATAGAATAACGAAATTTGTGGTGGGTAGATGACGCTAGAATGTACAGCAGTGAGGATGCGTTTAACTGGAGGTTCAAATGGCTCTGAGCACTATGGGACTTCTGAGGTCATTAGTCCCCTAGAACTTAGAACTAATTAAACCTAACTAACCTAAGGACAGCACACACACCCAAGCCCGAGGCAGAATTCGAACCTGCGGCCGCGGCGGTCGCGCGGTTCCAAACTGTAGCGCCTAGAACCGCTCGGCCACATCGGCCGGCTTAATTGGAGGCCGTAATACATGACGCATCTACAACAGGCCTTTACTTGGTATCTGATGTCCAATGGGTTACAATCGAAGGGGTGCAAAAATTGTCTCTCGCATGTTTTTCTCTATTGGATGAAAAGAAGACTGCTGTTCCTTAACAAAAGCACACCTTTCGTTGTAGTTTTGTCACAATATCTATGAATACGACAACTTGTATTCATTTGTGATATTCGTGTTGATGTTAATGTCCCCAAACAGAATTATGTTGACCTTTGTACTTGACACTTTATCTAGAACTTCGATTAATTTATTGCAAAAAGTGTCCACACTACCACTGGGAGATCTGTACACATACAAAATGATTATTTTCTTGGTGTTAATTCAATAGCTGATATTTCAAAGTGTCTGTCTTCACTTGCTATAGTGAGGTCATGTCTTGATTTGAACTGTGTTCCTTTTCTGATATAAATGCATGATCCTTCACCCCTTGAAGCAGGCCTGCAGTAAGAGTTGCCTTTTCATACGATGATAACACTACATGTTGGATTTCTGTGTCTCTACACCAGTGCTAACACAAAATACTATGCAGTTCAAAGATTGGGGCTTAACTTCCATTAGTAGTATTGTATTTTTTATTGATGGCACGTTTCGATGGAGGATGTCCCGCGTTGCTCTTTCCAGTTGGTTTTTCTTTGCGACATCTGGTATGTGTGATATTTGGAGTGTTAAAATCTGTCTTGTGAGTGATTGTTTCAGTATTTGTTAGAGTGCTGGAGATATTCTTTAGTCAGGGGAATCTGTTGTCTGGATGTATCATAAAAAAGACTTACTTTTCCTACCCATGACAACAGGTATAAGACCATGTGTGGCCCGACATGTACCCCCTATACTTTCATGAATCCGCTGTACCAATCTTCCCTTCCCAGTCCTGTTTAGGTGTAGGCCATGCCTAGTGTAACCCAATCTATTGATAGTTCCGACGGGCACAAGAGAAACATGAGCAAAGTTGGCTGCCCTCAGAGACATCCTTAATTCCACATGGATTGGCCTCACAGCTCCATGACGGTGTGGCCGATCATGACGCTGGAACTGCTCAACAAAGTGTACGTTGGTGCCATGAGTCAGGGAAGCTATCTTGTCCAGGTCACCACCTATGTCATATGCCTCATCCCTGTCCAAACTGTTTCCTGCCCCACCCACTATCAAAAATGGCTCTGAGCACTATGAGACTTAACATCTATGGTCATCAGTCCCCTAGAACTTAGAACTACTTAAACCTAACTAACCTAAAGACATCACACAACACCCAGTCATCACGAGGCAGAGAAATCGAACCCGGAAACCCGGGCGCGGGAAGCGAGAACGCTACCGCACGACCACGAGCTGTGGACCCACCCACTATCTACATGGTCTTCTTTTGTAAAGTCGTTACTCTATCACATGACTTAGCCCTGCATTTGGTTTGAAGATACTGTTGGCTTGGTACGCTGCACCTAAACTTTCCTGTAACTGAGGGCCTACACCTCGGCTATGGCTACTACCTAGCAGCAGCACCATTTTCTTCATAACACTTTGTACACTCCTAGGCTTCTTGGCCTAGGTTGAAGTGTGCTGCACATTTTCTGCCCTTCGTTCTACCTGAGCCTCTTCTCCACTTAACTCTGGCAGTAGCAGATACCTGTTTTTACTGTTGATGATGAAACTGTCAGATCACTTTCTTTTTCTTCCTATTCTCCTACCAGCTACCAGTTCCCAACCACCCTCCTCCACCCTATCTCCCTTGATCCTTATTAGTTCCTCTCTTGATTCCTCCAACTGTGCCTGAAGGGCAGAGAGTTTCCTTTCCTGTTCCCCAGTCAACATGTTCCTACTGCATACTCTGCAGTTCCAGGAAAGAGCCTCTTCTGTTCTCCCAACATTCTTCCCACTGCACCCCCCCCCCCCCCCCCACACACACACACACACATCGCAGTGAAAAAAATATTTCTTACAAGATTGTTAACAAATCCCTCTACTCACTGCCCTATAACAGCTTCCACATTTCTCACTTATGATCCGTTTCGAAAGAACAATTAAGTTTAAAGAATGTTTTAAATTTGTCAAGGACGCGAGATTGGCTGTATGTAAACAAAACACGACACAAAGGTCTTATGTGCGGTTGTTGTTGTTTTTGTACGTATCAACTGTGTTTGGTCAGGTTTTTAAACGTTTATAACTTGGAAAATTTGGGCCTAGATCGCGTCTATCTAACTGATAAACAAATTTTTGCGTTAATTAAATACGATTTAGAAACGTTTAATTATACTTTTATTGCGACAATAGACACTAAAGAAACGAGGAGCTGTCTCGTGTTAACGAATTCTGCACTATCAAGAAAACTTGAATAGAATTTTTTGTGTTTATGTCTCGCAAAATTTCGGGGTATGTCGCGATTATCGGGACCTCAGATAACACGAAGTTTTTTAAGAACAAGCTGGGACGCTAATACTCAGTTGTGCGACATGAACGAACACTATAGCAAGTATACGAAACAAATAAAATTTAAATTTGACACTATTTCCTCTTAACTAAGTTCTTCTAGCGGACGAAGGAAATACCTGTGATGTCACTCGGAGGCCATCTTGAACAGTTCCGATATTTTGTGCCGGTGCTTTCAGAATAATGCCTCAGACCTATTATAGAGGTGATAAGTGACGTGAGCGCAGAAAGCACGGTGGCAGCATGAAGTAACAACTGTAAACAGCAGACGTGCACGCAGTGTTACGTGAGGTGCGACTTCCCGTGCACACTGGGCGCATGTGGCAGGGGCGCGCGCACACGTGCAAAGTCGTACAGGGCGCTGAACTGCGGACGTGAGTCAGCGTGACGGCAAGCACAGCCTCACGAGGACTAATCGAAAAGTCCACAGTAGTAGACGCGCCTGCCGTGGACCTGCGGACGTAGTGTGTCGACGTTGTCGATTCACAAATAACATTGCAGTAATGAACTGAACATCTCTCAATCATTTGTTCGAAGAAGTCTCCTGCCAGAATGTTTTGAAGGAGAGAAATGTGCATGGGAAGTCTGTCCTCACATCTTGAATCCCAAACAGAAACAAATACACGTGGACGGCAGGGGCGACTTCATTGAAATGAAATACTGGGACGGTTCTTATTACGAAAAAAAAAAAAAAAAAAAATCACTGGTGGCGAGAAAATGTTATCAATATGACACTACAAAAAGACGAAGAAGTGCAGGATGTGTATCTAATGTTCTCCAAAACCGTTGAAAGCGGTACCATGACGCTCGACCTTTCTGTCAGTTCGCCGGCCGCGGTGGCCGTGCGGTTCTAGGCGCTGCAGTCCGGAACCGCGGGACTGCTACGGTCGCAGGTTCGAATCCTGCCTCGGGTATGGATGTGTGTGATGTCCTTAGGTTAGTTAGGTTTAAGTAGTTCTAAGTTCTAGGGGACTGATGATCTAAGATGTTAAGTCCAATAGTGCTCAGAGCCATTTTAACCATTTTTTTTCTGTCAGTTCCACATAGTTCCTCGAATGTTCCGTGCGTTGGGCTAAAGCGTGGCGGGGGAGTACACCTGAAGCATTAAAACCATGACCATCTTAACTTTTCTCTATTTTTTAATTAGTCCAGCTTGGAAAGTTTCTGAGCTGATGAGGTACACATGTATTAAAATATTTAAATTTGATACATAAATTCGCCCAATGTATACAGATTTACTGCATAATGTAATGAATAAAAACAACAACAAAAATTTATGTAGCCTATCCAGAGCTATACTTTTACATTTGCTTAGGCGACTCTCCTATGTGTGTGAAAAAAAAATGAGGCGTAATTCATAAATGCACGAAAAAAATTAGAAAAATTACGTAGTGATCCAGTTTATACCGCAATCACCTCCAAGAAGTACAACTGTGTTTTGCATTACTCGACGTGGGAATATGCTGAGTAGTAATGCTCATTCACTATTTCCTTAACAATTATTTACAATCACTGCTGAGCAGTAATCAAATAGAAAGAATTCTTCATTCAGCAGTAGGGAATTTTTTGTTTTGAAACTTCTCGACATGTTGACTGTGCGATGGGATGGAGGAAATCGAACGTGGAGCCCTTCATTTCCGGAGCAATGCTTGTAGTAGAGCTATCCAGGCATGGCTGACGTCCGACCGACACACCAGCAGCTGTGACGAGGGGTCGTTGATCCAAGACTTGACAGCTCAGTCGGTAAAACTAGTGCGCAGGGTTGTGGATTCGACTCTCGACCTGGCACGCAATTTTGATACGTCGGCAAGTTGTCTTATTCATAGATATTGTGACAAAACTCCAACGAAAAGTGTGCTTTTGTTAAGGAACAGCATTCTTCTTTTCATCCAATGGAAAAAAGCATGCGAGAGACAATTTTTGCACCCCTTCGACTGTAACCCATTGGACATCAAATACCAAGTAAAGGCCTGTTGCAGATGCGTCATGTATTACGGCCTCCAGTTAAGCCGGCCGATGTGGCCGAGCGGTTCTAGGCGCTTCAGTCTGGAACCGCGCGACAGCTACGGTCGCAGGTTCGAATCCTGCCTTGGGAATGGGTGTGTAAGTAGTTCTAAGTTCTAGGGGACTGAAGACCTGAGATGTTAAGTCCCGTAGTGCTCAGTGCCATTTGAACCACACCTGCTTCCTGGTGGAATGACTGGAAGTGATCGGCTGTCGGACTCCCTCCGTCTAATAGGCGCTGCTCATGCATGGTTGTTTACATCTTTGGGCGGATTTAGTGATATCTCTGAACAGTCAAAGGTACTGTGTCTGCACCGGGGTGATGCAAAACTGTTTTTGATTTGTGTATGAAATTATTAGTTCACTTTACTACATGAATGATAAAATGATTTTCTTGATTTGATGCAAGCCTTTCCCACAAAAGTGCTTGATAATTTACAACAGTCTTTGACTATTTAAGCTTCACCTGATGCACTAATTAACAAACCATTCCTTGAAGTGCAATATTCAATATTTAAAACAGTATATTTCATCTGAGACTTTAATAGCTCTTAACTCCTACTCGATGATGTTGACTGCTTCAGCTACAATCACGCACTGGAGCCGAGCGCTTCCATTTTGCTTCTACACTGAAGCGCCAAAGAAAGTTGTATAGGCACACGTATTCAAATACAGAGGTATGTAAACCGGCAGAATACGGCGCTGCGGTCGGCAACGCCTGTATAAGGCAACAAGTGTCCGGAACAGATGTTAGATCGGTTACTGCTGCTACAATGGCACGTTATCAACATTTAAGTGAGTCTGAACGTCCGAGATAGCTATGAAGTGGGGATTTCCCGCACAACCATTTCACGAGTGTACCGTGAATATCAGAAATCTGGTAAAACATCAAATCTCCGACATCGCTGCCGCCGGAGAAAGATCCTGCAAGAACGGAACCAACGGCGACTGAAGAGAATCCTTCAACGTGACAGAAGTGCAAACCTTCCGCAAACTGATGCAGATTGCAGTGCTGGGCCATCAACAAGTGTCAGTGTGCGAACCATTCAAGGAAACACAATGGATATGGGCTTTCAGAACCAAGGCACACTCATGTAGCCTTCATGACTGCACGACACTAAGCTTTACGGCTCGCCTTGGCCCGTCAACACTAATATTGGACTGTTGATGACCGGAAACATATTGTCTGGTCGGACGATACTCGTTTCAGAGCGGATGGACTTGTACTGGCATGGAGACCATGGACTCTGCATGTCACAAGAGGACTGTTCAAGCTGGTGGTGGCTCTGTAATGGTGTTGGGCGCGTGCCGTCGGAGTAATATGGGACCCCTCATATGTCACGTGTCATCTGTCTCCGACAGGTGACACGTACGGAAGCATTCTGTCGTATTACCTGCATCCATTCATTTTCATTGTGCATTCCGAAGGATGTGGGCAATTCTAGTAGGACAATGCGACACCCCATACGTCCAGAATTGCTACACAGTGGCTCAAGGAACACTCTTTTGAGCTTAAACTTGGCCAACAAACTCCCACAGACATGAAAATTATTGACCATATCAGGGATGCCTTGCAACGTGCTGTTCAGAAGAGATCTCCACCCCGTCGTACTCTTACGGACAGCCCTGCAGGATTAATGGTGTCAGTTACCTCCAGCACTGCTTCAGTCGAGTCTACGCCACGTCGTGATGCGGCACTTCGGCGTGTTCGCGGGGGCAGTTGTTAGGCATATGTACCAGGTTCTTTGGCTCTTCAGTGTGTGTTGACCTTAATGCGAGGGCGCTGCGTTGCATAGAGAGAGGCGTGAACTTCAGGAGAGCCTCCCGTTCGTCGTTCTGAATTGCAGCGAGATCCGCTAATATCTGTGGCATCGATGTGCGTTGCCGACTGTGATGCGACACCGCTGTCTCTGGACGATACCACAGTTAAAATGTTGCTCACATGACTAAGTGGTAGCAGATGCACATCATCCACAACGCTCCGAAGTGACCGGTATGCTCCTGTAAAACGATGACTAATATTTTGTCCTGCGAGTTCACATATAGAGTAGGACATGTGACTACATGAATCGCTAAATTAATTCGATTGCATTGTTTCTGAATCGTTGATCACAGAGTTGTTGAGCTATGCACCTGGGAGTCAGCTCCACTGTATAGTGTGGATCCGTTTTGTGCCTGAAGTGCAGGAGCCGTCCGCAGTATTTTATAATTTCGCTCCTTAATTATCGCGTGCTACACATTTGCGGATGGTACCTGCCCAAATACCGCAAAAAATGTGATGTTTCCAAGCACAGCCAGATCTGCCTGTGGTCGCATTGGCTGATGTCTAACAGAGCTACTTGAGTCTCTACGTGTATCTATAGGTATCAGTTCTCCGGAGGTTGTCTATTTTTTAGTAATTCTGAACTCGACAATAAAGTGCTGATGTATGATGCAGAAGCAGTTGATGAATGTAGGAAATACATCGTGAAAACGTAGACACTGCTATATGTGCGACTAGGAGGGAGACGAGAAAATGAGTGAGGCGCGAAATATAGAAGTAAATGGATCTTGTTTGCAATGACGATACTGCTCTCCGTTCAGGTTGGTGAGGTGTTTCAGATGCTTGTGAATGTGTTTCATCAGTGTTTCACACGGTACCAAACATTAGGTAACACACAGATGTGGCACACTGGGCAGTCACAGTAGCAGCAGTACTACAAGGTAAGATTTCACAGCGTCTTCAGGAAAATCGTACATCTGATCGGAAACATAAAAATCTTGGAATATTTCCGACCTACAGATGATCTGTGAAATAGTTAGAGGCCTAAGAAAGCATTACAAAGGTTCATGTCGAGTTCTGAGCACTGATATGTGGCCATTCCTAGCTTGCAACAGAAGACGATTTATTTATATCGCAACCTTATGGTACCTAACATCACAGGCAGCAGGAACCGAACTTCCAGCTACAGATATTTACTTCGTAACTTCATATAAGCACATATAATATGGGCAATATAAAATGAGTCAAATCCTAAACGTTTATTAAATTTACGTAAAAGTACAATATTCAGCTCTGAGCGTTGACAGCAGTGTGGCTCCGCATCCCCTAACACATTGAAGATGTCTAACATAAAATGTCTAGCAGGGCTGCTGTATTCGACTACTGCTCAGTTCTATCACTGACGAATAATTTGACTAGACAATCGTCATCCAATAGTCCGACGAACAGTCTTGACCAGCGGCTTGCTGCTCGGTAGTGAATGAAAATAGTATCGGCAAATGTAGACTGGAATTGTAAAGCTGTCGGACGTGCTGTGCCGGATGGGAACTGGAACTGTTGTGAATTGCCATTGTAATTGGGCTGTGAACTCTGCGAGAGGCCACGCGTCGCTGTCCACCCCGCTGCTGGCAGAATAAACTTGCACGCGCGAAGAGGAAAGTAGCTCTTGATACCAGCGCCCTCTGTGGCTGCTGTCACTAGCGGCGTATGAATATGACGTCCTGACAGTCCTGGAGGGGAAGCAGAAATCTGCCTCATCTTACGAGTTCCATCTAGACGGCCGTAGACCTTGAACTCGGTGTGTCGCCACAGGTGGAGGTCGGATGGGGGAGATCCCTGGAGCACACTGCCGTGCACCGGAGACTGTGTACCCAGCAAAGGGGCTTTCAAAACGCACTATCTTCAACGTGAATGAAAACGGAAAATCTAAAATGGCTCCTTACCAGTTACTGTGGCCGCCTGTTGGAGTTTTCATGGTGTAGCAATCTCGTTTGCTCGTTAGTTATTACCCACTATGCGTCGTGTAGAGATGACGACGGTGCATCAACATAAGGTGTTTTGCGTTCTCCATTTTAATAGGAGCAATTGAGTAACAAATCAGCGGCGGGGTTTCGTCGAAAATATGGCACTGCATCTCCCACAGCTCAAATCGTCTCAAGACGGCAACAACAGCTTAAAGACCTTCGTTGTTTACCTGAAGGAAAATTCACAGGTCGCTCGTGTGTGCTCGTTGAGAGCATTTAATAGAGTTTAACATGCACTCGACGGAAATATGGTCGTCGTGTCGATCGAGGGACATTTCAATTTGTCCGTGTGGAGTGTTGTGCGGCAAAGTTCACTTGATGCAAGCCCTTTTTGATATTGCTAAACAAGTACGTGTAAAGATTTGTGTATTCGTTCTGGTCCTGCAGATGGACGATGATAATTTCCTTTTGCAATTAGTTTTGAGTAATGAGCGTACGATCCATTTAAGTGGGAAAGTGAATCAACACAGCGTAATGATATGGGGAACACATTAGTCAAACGCATGACAGACCTCCAAAACCACATGCGTTTTACGTCGTTTCACGCTGCTTCCTGCAGAAACGTTGGTGGCAGTAATCGCGGGCTTGGATGTGTTGGAGATTTGGTTTCTTCCACTACTTCGATAACATTTTTCAATAGCTCGGAACTCTTCCACAATATGATCTACATGTAAAGGCAGTTGATAACAGTGAGCTGCCACGACGATGGATAGCCCAAAATGTCATCTGACTGCCGGCCGTGGTGGCCAAGCGGTTAAAGGCGCTACAGTCTGGAACCGCGCGAGCGATACGGTCGCAGGTTCGAATCCTGCCTCGGGCATGGATGTGTGTGATGTCCTTAGGTTAGCTAGGTTTAAGTAGTTCTAAGTTCTAGGGGACTGATGACCTTAGAAGTTAAGTCCCATAGTGCTCAGAGCCATTTGAACCATTTTTTTGTCATCTGACTTTTTTTTCCCTTAGGAATGCATGACAGACGCCGTCTAGTGGCTCCACCTGCAACAACTTTGGGCGGACTTCGATGCCATATGGCAACAGCAGTAGCTCCAGACAATCCGGCAAACCCATAGTATCGCCTGGACGTTAATCGGGCATGTGACGGAGGGATCATGCTAAATCTTTTAAAATTACAATAAAAGAAAAGTCTGATCCCAAACGTAATTGTAAAAGGTATTCCACGGTTGTATGTGAATGCATGGGAAAGATACTCTTGTGAAGATAATGGTTCCTTTAATAATAGTCCTTTGCGTGATTGAAAATTTACCCGAAGTATCTATATTTGGTGACGTTGAAGATGTACGTAGTGTCGTCAAACCAGATGAATCTTTTTGAAACATCGTTTACTTCGTCTTGTCACTTGGTCCTTCCTCTGGATCTGTGAGTGCAAAGAAGTTACTACCCCATTCTATAACGGTACCTATACTGCTTGTGGGGGCGGGACTGCTGGCAGCTGGCAGCTGGAGTCGGGAATCGAGAAGGCTGCTAGCAAGACGTATTTGCCTAGAACTGAGGTAGCACATAAAGGTAGCCAAACACACGCTTGAAGTCAGGTGAAATAGAACACCCAAAATATATATAGTAAATACTTCAGAATTCATAACAGCCAATGCACTCAGCAACATGAATCAAAATAACTTAAATTTAAAACTAATCAATAGGATGATTTACCACGCTAGCCCATGTGTGAGAATTTTAAGAAACACGGCACATGCTAAATAGACACGAGTTTTATTGTATAGACGAATAAGAGAAATACTATCAATGCAAGCAGTGAACCAGCTGCTTCATCACATATTGTTGTACAAATTTGAAACAATGAAAAGTGTACATTACATGATTATAGCTTTTATCACATTTAACTTTGATACAAACAAGTGTACCTTAAGGACTGATCTCCTTTAGTTTTCTTCATACATAAAGAATATGAAGCTCAGTGCCGAAGCATTAGTTCCATAACGTGGTAGGAAGCAACTCTCAATTCTAAAACATTGACTCTGACAGTTGAATTATTTTCGACAGCTATTGACTACAAAACATTTGTACTGTTACTATAGATGGGAGAACCTGAGAGTGTAGCACACAAACTCTTATAATTAGTACTTCGGGTCTTGGTAGGTGCAAAATTTTTTACTTTCGTTTAAAATCTGTGTTTGTTATCAAATGGAAATGGTAACTGACAAATAGTGAAGCATAAGTTTCAACAAAAATAACTTTTTTATTTTTAATTAATGATCATTCAAAAAGCAATTAAAATTTGATTAAGATATGCAAAATTCCATGTATGTAAACGAAAAAAAAACATTATATACATCGATAATACAGATTTGTCTCTAAAAACAAAGAAATACTTCACTGTGGTTTTGGTACGGGAAGCGGCGCTGATGCAGTAATCTATTGTATGTGCAACAATGTCAGCCTGTTATTCGGGTCAGCGCTCGCATATCATAACCAAATGCAGTCTCACTAAGCCCTACCACATTCTAAATGTAAAGCACAACGTCTCCCTATTTGTCCGACAGAACTTAAATTACGCCATCATTGTTAGTCACCAAGTGCCTCAGAAGCTGCAAGAGATGCATGACTCTCAGTAATCAAAGTGCAACAGGCATGTGACTGATGTTAGATGGAAGCATGAATTAAACTCTTTTAGAGTAGTATAAGTTTTCTTCACATTTAACAGTATTGCATAGCACATACCAAAGAATGCAAGTATTTTTACAAATATGATTTAAACTTCAAAAGTCAAAGAGTAAGTATTGTTACATATTTCACATTTTTCAACTCAATAAATATCTTGTACTATACATTTTATAAATGTATAGTAAATGTATAGTACTTCCAACAAACTGACACAAAATTAAAATCCTTTTCGCAACTTTTCTCGCTAACACACCCAAATAACGAAATAAGTTTATCCCTCGCTATATTTTTGCTGTTCACATACTAAACTTCAACATTTGGCATGACGTTTTCATTTGTTACTTCTTCACAACGAAATGTTGCAGACAGTAGCTACAGATACCACTGAATGTGCCTGGAAAATTATATCATTGTACATCCTTCCTCTGTCACAGTCTGAAGCAAACGAAAGGGCAAAAGAATAAAGAAAGTTAGTCAGTAACAATCACTTCGTGACTGTTGCCTCACCCTGATATTACAACAGTTACATTGCACGTACCGAGGTAATTTAAATGTTACTGATCGTCACTGGCGGAATGGGAAACACGGTACTCCCGGACAGCACCGCGGGATCCCAGCAGTAGTAGGAGACGTACAGTGACGAAGCCTCAAAACGAAAACGCTGTCCGAGGAGCCGCTGAGCGGTGAGTTGCGCGTCACGGTAGCGGCCGTCGCCAGGGGCAGCTGCGTAGCGGGCGAGCCGGCCAGCCAGGCGCGCACGTGGTCGCCGCATTGCGGGAGACGGCGCGGCGTCGCCCACGCACCGCGTGCCGCTTCCAGCTCCAGCTGGCGGTATGCCACGCACCCCGCGGACCGCCCCCTACATCGATCGTACCTCTGGCACAGTGCTTTATTGCGGCTCCACGCGCTGGCGAGAAGTCACGGCGCCAGCCGCTGTGCGGAATCTTTATTGCCACAGTACGTGCATCCGTGTCACTATACAGACTTTCATTTGCATACAGTTTCTATGTTATATCGAGGCGAAATCTTACTCCTACGTTCCATCTCTTCCACTGACGAACAAGTGGAACGTGAACAAAAACCAAAGCGGCATTTATTTAAATATACAATAAGCCAATGTTTCAATTCATCTCGAGAAAATAAAGTTAGTCAATTAATTTGTTAGTTCTTTTCAGGAACACGTCTGCAGTCCTGTTACAGATTAAAATCCCTGCCGAACAAAAAATTATCAGGACCATATGGGGACTACAATAAAGTAACGCAGTTCATTTATGAAGTCGTCCTGGACTGCGCCATTTTGGTCCGGCTTCTCTAGCGGCGTGTAACAGTGTTGGTGCGCGAGGATTTAAATATGTACCAAGACGGCACAGGGTCCCGGGTTCGATTTCCGGCGGGGTAAGGGATTTTCACCTGCCTCGGGATGAAAGGGTGTTTGTGTTGTCCTCATCCTTTCATCACCATTGATGAAAGTGGCGAGACTGGACTGAGCAAAGTTTGGGAATTTGCACGGGGGCTGATAACCGCGCTGTTGAGCGCCCCACAAACCTAACATCACCATCATCATCATCACCGTATTCATCATCACTCTACGACAGAAAACACGTCGTACTATGAAGGAATTACCCGAGTTGGATGGAAATCGGTAGATATGATGTATTTGTATAGACAAGAAATGATTACTATATCAGCAAAACTGAATAATTTATTAAAGAGAAAGAGCTTTACAAGCTTTAGCAACTCAACAATGCTTTGATCCACCTGTGGCTATTATGCGAGCAGTTATTTGCCTTGCCGTTGAATATACAGTTGTCGGATGTTCTCCTGAGCGACAGAGTGCCAAATTCTATCCAATTGACATGTAAGATCGTGGAAATTCCGAGCTACTTTTCCATAACACTGCAAATGTTCTGAACTGGAGAGAGATCAGGCGAAGGTGTTGGCAAGATAGGGTTTCGAAAGCATGAAGAAAAGCAGTAGAAACCTTCACCGTTTGCGGGAGGGGATTACCTTGCCGAAATGTAAGTCCAGAATGGCTTGCCTTGAATGGCAACAAAACGGGACGTAGAATATCGTCGACATACCGCTGTGCTTAAGGGAGCGGCGGACGACGCCAGAGGGGTCCTGTTGTGGAACGAAATGAAACCCCACACCATAACTGCTGGTTGTTGCGCCGTTTGGCGAGGGACAGTCAGGCTGGTATCCCATCACCCCTGTCTGGGAAGTCTCGAGACATGCCTTCGGTGGTCATCGAGACTCAGTTCGAATTGGAACTCATCATTGAAGTCAGTTCTACTCCAGTGGATGCGATGATAGTCCGAAGACGTGTCTGGAGACGCTCCGGCGAGCCGTAGGATACCAGCTTCACTGTCGCCATCATGAGGACCGACAGCTAGGACTGATGGTATGGAGTGCCATTTGTTTTCATAGCTAGACTCCTTTGGTGTCATCTGGCGCACCCTTACAAATTAGGTGCGTCAAATAGAGAGTCCTATCACCTGACACACGTACTGTCCCTAATGCCGTGTACGACACACCAGACGGGATTTGCGGTGGAGGATTCGATTGACTTGTCGCTTTGCCATCAAACGTTTGCGGTTCCCATTCGAAAGCCACTTCCTTTCCGCTGCTAATAGAGTAGTTGTGAGGAATCGACTGTCATTATGGATCCCTGCCTCACACCTCGCTGCTGCAAACTAACGTTACACCACGACACACACACAAATACGAATAAAGCGAACAGCGGAAAAAAAGCAAAGTGGCCCGAGAGATGTTTGAAGACGGCACCCCCCCCAACCCCGCTTGGCAGTGCAGCACATGTTCTGGTTCGTTCTATTTGTTCGAGACGGACGTCCCATTTGACAATTGACTTATTCGAGTCAATTGTCGATCCATTAACTCAGGTTTATTTTTAATTTATTTTTTATTGTAGAGGGCGGCTAACCCTCTGATCAAATACGCCGAGCTATCGTTCCGGCGGAATTTGTGCTACAGTTGACAGTTGGGACTTGAACCTGGGTCTCCTTGCTTACTAGGCAGGAATGCTGACCATTACACCACCACAGCACTATGACAACCACGACGCCAACTGTCTTCGCGATTGCTTTACATTCCACTGTTTCTATTTTGCTTTCTTTTCACAATCCAGTACACCTCCTTCATCTGTCTGCAGTTTTTGACGTGCCGTCCACTGGGCCCTCTTACCACTAAATCTGAGGGGGGGGGGGGGGGGGGAGTTTCCCTTGTTAGATTATTATTCTGTAGTGGACCACCAAAGCCTGCGAGCCACTTACGCCAAAATACTCAGACAATATGGTTGAACAACCCCCGAATTTTTTAATTTTTCAGCCAGCACATACAACATTTTCAAACAATGTTTCACCTCTGGTGCGCTTGTTACTTACTTCATTTGCAATCGATATCTAACTCTTTCATCTTCAGGCAGTTAAGCACGGTTAACATAATTAAATACTCCCAAATAACATATTTTTCTGTCTTACACCATACTCTAACGTGGTAAGAAGGAAACTCTTATATAAGAGACGTATATGAATTACGTTATAGTGTGTATGGTACAGCTACTGGGTTAGTTTCGTAGCGGACAGCCTGATTGTGAGATGACAAAGGCAACGAGAGTGATTACTGAATAAAAGTTATTGGTATACGTATAAAACTTACTGTACAATCGTACTCAATCGTATTTATAGAACTAATTTCGTCACCGGAAATAACATCCTGTTAATAAAAGTACGACTTTGAAAATCACAGATTATAAGACAATTACACTAAACCTCAGTAAATGAAACAGATATTTATCCATTAATAAATTTTTCCTGATACGTGAGATGCGAGATCTTTTTAACTCTCAGAATATTCGAGAGCATTTATCTGAATAGATATTTGTGTCGTTCTATGTTGACAACATTTTAAATGAAACTGTTGTAACGTAATCGGTATTTGTAAATGCGGCCGTAACTGTTTTCGTAAAGCTACCATCTATACTTTGAATACGGTAATTACACACTACTTTAAAAATTTTTAATGATAAGTAAATTTTATTGTTGTTTTAATGGCATTCTTATATTATATATTTTACTGGAATGTAACACAGTCCACACTTTCGTTTTTATTCAGTCATTCAATAATATATCCCATTCAAACTAAAGAAAGAAATATGATTCAAAAGTAACGAATTCCTCCGCAAACTCTTTACTCAGACTTGAGATGTATCACCGTGACCCTATCACGAACAGAAGAGGGAAAAATACAATACAACGAGTTCAATTTCAATTAAATTTACCTACAGTTGGCCAAAATAAAACTTTTCCGTTACCTGATTACTTTGTGGTCACGTTTAGAACCGTTGTTCGGGGGCAGACAAGCTTGGTGGTGGCAGAGCGGTATAATAATATGTAGTAAGACAAAATGTTATGCATTATACAACACTGATAGTACTTCGCAGTGTTTAGATTCAAGGTTCGATTTGCATTGAAGGAAAATCTATGTACAATGGCATGCAAATCGGCCTATCGCTTCCCAATGTAATTAGAAACTGAAACAGAGAAAAATTCTGAACATATAATTAGTAACAGAATCTCTCTTAGACTATAGACGAGGTGGTTGGCAACACTGCGCCGACGCGGAATCTTCGAGTATTTGCTGCACTAAATAATTATAAAAAGCGTTGTTATTAAGCTATTTTTAAACGTGTACAGGTGTTATAAATATAATATAAGTGTTGTTGAATTAGTGAAAGTGTTAGTGAAGTATAAAATAAGATTAAACGGGGTAAGAAGCGTATTTTTCTTCTGCGCCTGTAGCACGAATCCTATGCCTAATTTCACGCGCGCGAATCGTAAGTAAGCAGTGAATTAAACTTACAGATAAACGTTTCCAGTTGGTATAAATATAATGTAAGTGTTGTTACATTAGTTGTGTTAGTGAAGTGTTAAAGAAGATTAGACGGGGTAAGAAGTTTATTTTCCTTCTCGCGCCTATAGCACGGATTTTAGGCTTAATTTCACGCGCGCGTATCGTAAGTAAACAGTGAGTTATATGTAATCACCAGTTTTTTTATTCAGTACTCTTTCAATTTATTTATATCTGCCTGAATAGTTTCTAGGGTCCTTGGTTTACGTTTTAGTCACTACTTAAATCAGCTTATACGATTTCTGTTTTTACCATGAGTGAGAAGTGTGTGACATGCCGTAGAATCGTTAGTTCCGGGGTATGGTCTGATGGGTGCTGTTGTTTCTTTCATTGGGGCGAATGTAGTGGCGTGGGAAATGGGGACATAAATGAGGCTCACCAGTGGTATTGTAGGATCTGTAGTAGAGATAGGAAAATACTGGAACAGGAAGGGAAAATTGCAGCTCTTCAAGCTGACCTAGACAAGGCAAGGGAGGATCTGGACAGGTTAAAGAGGGAGAAGGGTGAACAGAGGTGGGAAGTGGCAACAGGTAATAGGGGGAACAGGCAAAGGAGAGCATCAGACAGTTTTGTCATAAATCTTGAAAATAGATTTGACCTGTTGCCTCAGTCAGAATTGGATGAGCCTCATGTAGCTGAAGCTGTAGAAAGGGCACAACAAGCTTTTAAGGACTTGAAAAAGGTAGGGAAATTTGTAAAGAGAAAAAAAGTTCTGTTGTTGGGTGGTTCCCATGGTATAGGTATTGGCCAACTACTGCAGGAAAATCTAGGTCCAGAGTACCAGGTCACAAACTTTTTCAAGCCTAGTGCAGATTTGGGTCAGGTAACAGAGGATGTAGGTGCTTTATGCAAGGATTTCACAAAGGAGGATGCCGTGGTTATAGTGGGTGGTCCGGGAAATAGCATTGGCAGAGACTCTGAATATTCCATAGAGCGACCTGGTGAAGATAGCATCAGCAACGAAGTATACGAGTGTGGGATTTGTGTCTGTGTTGAGACGCCATGATCGGCCTCATTTGAACTCTTCCGTAGGGAGGGTGAACTTGGAGTTGGAGTGGCTGCTTAGGACGGATATAGGGTCCCATATTGGTTTGATTCCTGTGGATGCTATCGATAGGTGGGATTACACTACGCATGGCCTTCACCTCAATAGGAAAGGGAAGGGAAAACTGTCTAGGTTGATTGCAGAAAACTTAAGGGGGGACACTGGCACAAGTGGTAAAATACCAGTGGTCACAGGTGTCAGAGGGATGCCTTTTTTAGGATAGGGAAGGGGGAAAGAAAACGAGTCTTAAGAGAGATTAGCAGACACACTCAGTTTGAGAAAACAGATGAACAGGAGTCAGATTTTATCATACAGCCTCCATTTAAAGTGTTTAACAGAAAGTAATCAGAAACTGCCAGTTCATCTTCGCCAAAGCAGTTACAATCCCATTATTATGCAGTATCAGTTATCTTTATTACACCAGAACATTCCGGGACTTAGAAATAAAGTTGATGAACTACTCATTTGTATCGATGAAATGAATTCATCTAACCAAATTGACATAATCTGCCTCTCTGAACATCAAGTGACCACTGATATAGATATGTTAGACATTTCAGGATTTAAGCTAGCTTCCTACTTCTGCAGAGTGGATATGGATGGAGGAGGAGTTGCCACATTTATCAAAAACTGCCATAAATTCAAGAATATTGACATTAATAAATTCTGTTTAGAGCAGCATCTAGAAGCATGTGCAACAGAAGTAGAGTTCCATAACAGATCCTATATAACAATAACTATTTACCGAGCACCGGCAGGAAATTATAATCTATTCTTAGATCATCTAAAAGCTCTTTTGGGTTATTTAACAGGAAGAAACAAAGAAATTTTGATTTCTGCTGACTTTAATACAGATTTTCTAATGCAATCTTCCAGTAAACATTCACTGCAGTTAGTAATGTTGTCTTTCAATCTAACTCACACTAAACTTTCCAACTAGGATCACAAAATCCTCAAGGACAGCCATTGATAACATTTTTATAGACAAATCAAAGGAACAAAATCATATCATAAAACCTGTTATAAATGGACTATCAGATCATGACATGCAGCTCCTTGTCTTAGATGTAAATTCTAAGCAGATTATCAAGACTGCTAAATCTGAGTACAGGAGAGTAGTCAATCAACCAAAAATTGAGTGTTTTAGAAAACTGCTCAAAGATATGAACTGGAAAGATGTTTATAGTGCTCATGACATGAATGAAAAATATAACACATTCATGAACAATGTCAGTACCATGTTTGAAAACTGTTTTCCTCTAAAAGTTACTCAAATTAAACAGCAGTCTATAATAAAACCATGGATTACACAAGGAATAAAGCTTTCCTGTAAGACAAAAAGGAAAATGTATGTGTCGACCAAGAATAGCTCCAATGCTGATGATTTAGCTAAATACAAGGAATACTGTAAAACATTAAAAAAAGTAATTCAGACGTCTAAACAAATGCACTACGAGAAGAAGATAGCAATGTCAGGGAACAAAATAAAAACAATATGGGATATAGTGAAAGAGCAGACTGGTAGAACCAGAAAGGACCAGGAGCAAATAGCACTAAGGGTAGACGACACATTAGTAACTGATGGGCATAGTGTGGCAAATCTATTTAACAAGTACTTTATATCCGTTACTGATAGAATGGGACTTTCAGAATCAGTAAATAATGCCCTTCATTATCTGAAACTAGCCTTCACAAATAGCTTCAAGTACATGAATATATCACTCACTTCACTAAAAGAAATAACATCCATAATAAAATCTTTAAAAACAAAGCATTCAAGTGGGTACGATGAAATATCAACAAAGTTAATTAAGGCATGTTATTGTGAGTTTAGCACAATTCTAAGTTACTTGTGTAACCAGTCAATTATAACTGGGACATTTCCTGACTGTCTAAAATATGCAGATGCTAAGCCTCTATTCAAGAAAGGGGATAAAGAGATACCATCAAACTACAGACCGATTTCACTTTTGCCAGCATTCTCAAAAAATTTAGAAAAAGTAATGTACAGGCAGCTGCTCAACCATCTGACCACAAATAACATATTATCAAAAACACAGTCTTGAAAGGAGGATATAAGATGAACATCAACAAAAGCAAATCGAGGATAATGGAATGTAGTCGAATTAAGTCGGGTGATGCTGAGGGAATTAGATTAGGAAATGAGACACTTAAAGTGGTAAAGGAGTTTTGCTATTTGGGGAGCAAAATAACTGATGATGGTCGAAGTAGAGAGGATATAAAATGTAGACTGGCAATGGCAAGGAAAGCGTTTCTGAAGAAGAGAAATTTGTTATCAATGAGTATAGATTTAAGTGTCAGGAAGTCATTTTTGAAAGTATTTGTATGGAGTGTAGCCATGTATGGAAGTGAAACGTGGACGATAAATAGTTTGGACAAGAAGAGAATAGAAGCTTTTGAAATGTGGTGCTACAGAAGAATGCTGAAGATTAGATGGGTAGATCACATAACTAGTGAGGAAGTATTGAATAGGATTGGGGAGAAGAGAAGTTTGTGGCACAACTTGACTAGAAGAAGGGATCGGTTGGTAGGACATGTTCTGAGGCATCAAGGGATCACCAATTTAGTATTGGAGGGCAGCGTGGAGGATAAAAATCGTAGAGGGAGACCAAGAGATGAATACACTAAGCAGATTCAGAAGGATGTAGGTTGCAGTAGGTACTGGGATATGAAGAAGCTTGCACAGGATAGAGTAGCATGGAGAGCTGCATCAAACCAGTCTCAGGATGGAAGATCACAACAAACAAGAACACAGTTTGGGTTTCTGAAGTGTTCTGATATCGAGAAGGCTATTTACACCTACAGTGAAAATGTACTTAATTCATTAAATAACAAATTACAAGCAGCAGGTATTTTCTGTGATTTGTCAAAGGCATTTGACTGTGTGAACCACAACATCCTTTTAAGTAAATTAGAATTCTATGGTGTCACGGGCAGTGCTGCAAAATGGTTCAAGTCATACCTCACTAACAGGAAGCAAAGGGTGCCAGTGCAAGGGACTAGTGAATTAAGTCATCAGTCATCATCAGAATGGGAAGAAATTACATGTGGTGTCCCACAGGGATCCATCTTAGGGCCATTACTTTGCCTTGTGTACATTAATGATCTCTCATCAGTTACACTGCCAGAAGCAGAGTTCGTTTTGTTTGCAGATGACACAAGTATTGCAATAAATAGTATGTCAAGTGTAGTTCTAGAAATATCTGCTAATGGTATTTTCATGGATATTAATAAATGGTTTAAAGCCAACTCACTGACATTAAACTTCGAAAAGACTCACTATATGCAGTTCAGAACCTGTAAGAGGTTTCCACCCAGCATATGCATAAAATACAAAGAAGAGCAGATAGAAGAGGTTGACAGTCTTAAATTCCTGGGATATAATAAATTCAGTTGGGAAGAGCACATCACAGAACTGCAGAAACTTCTTAACAACTCTATATTTGCAATTAGAGTGTTAGCAGACATAGGCGACATAAAAATGTGAAAGCTTGCATACTTTGCCTACTTTCATTCCATAATGTCATATGGTATAATATTTTGGGGTAACTCTTCAAGTCAAACAAAAGTTTTTAGAGTCCAAAAGCGTGTAATACGTATTATTTGTGGAGTAAATTCACGGACGTCATGTAGAAACCTCTTGAAAGAACTGGGTATACTAACTACTGCCTCTCAGTATATTTACTCATTAATGAAATTTGTTCTAAATAATATATCTCTTTTTCCAACAAACAGCTCAGTTCATAAATACAGTACCAGGAACAAAAATGATCTGCATAAGGACTTAAAAGCACTTACTTTAGTTCAAAAACGGGTCCACTACTCAGGAACACTCACCTTCAATAATTTGCCAGTAAACATAAAAAATTTAGTTACAAATAAAGATCAGTTTAAATGGAGCCTGAAATACTTACTAGTGGCCAACTCCTTCTACTCCATTGACGAATTTTTTAATAGAAACAAATGATGTATTGTATATATTCATACTATTAGTATTGTTATTTCAGCTAAAAAAAAAATTGACATGTTCCACATCCACGAGGATCTCCTCAGCACGGATCTATGGAACGAAAACTAATCTAATCTAATCTAATCTAAACTACAATAATAGACTAAAATAAACATTAAAAGGAATCTGAAGACTATTATTATTATTTGTAAGAGCATGAGTAGCAAGAAAATGCGTCCCCGACAAAGGCGGACAGAAGGAGTAAGACGATATGCGGTATGATATTAGTGCCTCAGCTATTTTTTAAATTGAATAACGAAAATCCTCAAGGATACATGTCACATACTCAGATCTCTCGTTTAGTACATCAGATTAATTTATTACATTTCTTCTATTAATCATGATACCCCCACCAGCGCGCAATCAGCCCGTCACGTATACCTTTGTGAAGTGTATTAAAAGTTACCTCAAACAAATTATGTGTAAATCAAGAAACACGGTACAATAGGCAGTGCAGCAGTTAAGTCACTGACATATTCGAGAAGATGTAGTTGCTCTGCCTGGCCATCCTTATTCGGATTTTCCTTGCCTTTCAAAGATCGCTAAGTCAAATGGTTGCTCACACAAGGCCACGGCGCACCACCTGTCCCATCCTCACGAAAAACGTTATGCATACTGTGTTTTGTATATTTTGACCTACTGCGTTGTATTACCTTGGCAAGTCTTATGTCATTGTTAGATGAACCTTGTATGAATAAAGACAAGTAAAAATAAAGTAACTATTGTAACAGGATCGCCAATTTGGATCCCTCCACCTACGCCAGGACAGAGAGGCAGGACGCTGCAGTGCGAGGTCACCTTTAGCGGGCGTTCTGGGATGCTCCCACAGTCTGCTCATGGGTTCGACCCGCGACGCCCAGATCACTTGAGACTGAAGTTTTCCGTTATCTCTCCCCCTGCGTAGGGCATGTGTACCCCTTTCCGACAAACCAATTTTGTACGGATTATGCCTTCTTACACTATTGGCCATTAATATTGCTACACCACGAATATGACGTGCTACAGACGCGAAATTTAACCGACAGGAAGAAGATGCTGTGATATGCAAATGATTAGCTTTTCAGAGCATTCACACAAGGTTGGCGCCCGTGGCGACACCTACAACGTGCCGACATGAGGAAAGTTTCCAACCGATTTCTCATACACAAACAGCAGTTGACCGGCGTTGTTGTGATGTCTCGTGTAAGGAGGAGAAATGCGCACCATCACGTTTCCGACTTTGATAAAGGTCGGATTGTAGCCTATCGCGATGGCGGTTTATCGTATCGCGACATTGCTGCTCTCGTTGGTCGAGATCCAGTGACTGTTAGCAGAATATTGAATCGGTGGGTTCAGGACGGTAATACGGAACGCCGTGCTGAATCCCAACGGCCTCAGCAGTCTAGATGACAGGCATCTTATCCGCATGGCTATAACGGATCGTGCAGCCACGACTCGATCCCTGAATCAAGAGATGGGGACATTTGCAAGATCTAACAACCCTACCACAACAAAAGTCAAAATTTAATAATGATCGTGGTGTTGCTCACGCTGCTAAATACTGCATTTTCGGGCAACAACAAAGTTATTATGTGGCAGGTGTCATTAGAGAACACTTAATATAGCCATTTCATGTAATAATGAATAAACTAGGCACTCATCTTTTCGTGTTTCCCACGCTGGTCTCGTTGTGAACGGCTCAATCGTCGACAATCTAGGTGGTGATGATTCCAAGCTCGGATGCAAAGAGGCCTAGGTTTTATTATGCGATATTCAAAAGTTTTATAAATGTGTTTCACAAACCGTTTTTGAAGATTACACTTCTGCAGGACAATGGTGATGTAAAAAAATAATCAGCACTCCGAATTTAAGTTACACTTCTTTTTTATTGCTTTTGTTGCAATCGCACGTAACACACAAAACATGTCTTCACAATACAAAACATACTTGAAAATATCTTCCTCACTGTTAAAGTTCACATTTTATAAGCTGACTACAATATACGTCTTTCCAACATAACGATCCAGACTTGACCTTCTCAAGGTCCGACTCTCTAACTAACTAGCTGCTTACACGCCCAAAAATCAAGAGTTACAAGTACGTCAAAGATCATAGTGACAAAAGAAAGAATACACATAAGAATGATATCATTGCAATATAAACATATCGATGTTTCAAGGTATCTCTACATTAATGAAATCAAATCTGAATGTTGCCTCATAAATATGTCAACTACTTTACAGAGGTTGAGTTGAGGATCCGTAATGGTTACGTAATTCAAGTACCATTACAAAGACACCAACCATCTGCACGAACAGTTCGACAACGTTTGCAGCAGCATGTACTATCAGCTCGGAGACGATGGCTGCAGTTACCCTTGACGCTGCATCGCAGACAAGAGTGCCTGCGATGGTGTTCTCAACGATGAACGTGGGTGCACGAATGGCAAAACGTAATTATTTCAGATGAATCCAGGTTCTTTTTACAACATCATGATGGTCGCATCCGTGTTTGGCGACATCGCGGTGAGCTCATATCGGAAGCGTGTATTCGTCGTCGCCATACTGGCGTATCACCCGGCGTGATGGTATGGGGTGCCATTGGTTAGACGTCTCGGTCACTTCTTGTTCGTATTGACGGCACTTTGAACAGTGGAATACGCCAGTCACTACTCTTGATGAACTGTGGTATCGTGTTGAAGCTGCATGGACAGCTGTACCTGTACGCGCCATCCAAGCTCTGACTCGATGCCCAGGCGTATCAAGGCCGTTATTACGGCAGAGGTGGTGTTTCTGGGTACTGATTTCTCAGGATCTATGCACCCAAATTGCGTGAAAATGTAATCACATGACAGTTATAATCTAACATATTTGTCCAATTAATACCCGTTTATCATCTGCATTTCTTCCTGGTGTAGTAATATTAATGGCCAGTAGTGTATTTCCCTTACATCTACAGCCTAAACTGGTCAGTCACCCTTCTCGCTAGCCATTCAGTAAAACTTTTCATAGGGCTGCTATGGAGTCCAAGAGTTCCGGATGTAGAATTTAGAGGCTCTAATAAACATCGGCTTCGTGAGGGAATTTTTCCGCGTGTGCGTTGAACAATTTAATCGTATTACCTTCGTGATCTGAGATTCACTTCTCTACTAGTTTCCTAAAGGTCCCTAGTATCGAAGTAGGTTTGTTTGCTAAATGTATGAGACTTTGCAGAAAAGTCCATTCTATATCATTCATCGAGTTCAGATGCGCTGAGTACGTAATTTCCCTTCTTTTTATAATTTTCATCTATGATGAATAAATGTAAAACGCCTCTGTTAGCAGCATAAGTTTCCCATAAATTTGCGTGAAAAACGGAGGCTGCTCCAGATCCATGGGCAGTGTAGGCGTATATGCAAATGTAAACACGTTCCTACCCCGAACTCACAGCATATTCATGAATTGTTGCGGTTTATAATTAACTCGGATAAAAAACACTGGGCAAGAAAAAGAAAACGAAGAAACAGAAATGGTTCAGAGAGCAGTAGAAAGGAGGAAAGAAGCCAGGATGCTGTGGCTGCATAATAGGGAGAGTGAGGACAGGAGGGACACGTCCAATGCGGTTAGAAGAGAAACAGCAAGAGTTCTACGAACAGAGAAAAGTAAATATCTAACTGGAATCCTAGAATCTATAGAAGTGGAAAACAGGAATGGAAACTCAAAGAAGTTGTTTCAGTTTACAAAGAAAAGTAAGAGAGGTTATCAAAGTGAAACCTATTCATAAAAGATAAAAATCAAAATCTGCTAACGCAGCTGGAAGGTCTCCTAGAAAGATGGAAAGAGTATTTCTCAGAAATGTTAAATTGCACTGATCCGCACATAACCTTCAATTACGCAATGTCTGAGAGTGACCGCATTAATAATGACGAATGTAGAATCACAGAACAGGAAGTGATCCACTCCATTCAATAGCTCAAAAACAACAGGCGAGGACCAGATATCAGAAGACATGTTAAAAGAGGGCGGAAACAAACTACACAAAGAAATTTATAACCTTATCGCAATGATCTGGAAAACTGAAACACTGCCTGAAGATTGGAAGACTGCGATAATTTGTCCCATACACAAGAAAGGAAACAGAATGGAATGTGGAAATTAACAGAGGAATCAGTTTGCTGAACATAACATACAAAATCCTGCCAATGACCATTCTGGAAAAGCTTAAACCTTACGCAGAAAACATTATTCAAGATTACAAGGCTGGATTTCGAACAAACCGTTCCACAACTGACAGTTAGTTTACTATACGACAAATCTTAGATAAATACTGGGAATTTAACTAAAACATCCACTGTCTCTTCATTGACTTCCAGCGAGCCTACGACAGCATCCACAGAAGTACCCTCTACAACACATTACGAGAATTTAGTATACTCAGTAAAATCATTAGGATGATACAACTGTGCATGGATGGTTCCCAGGCAGCAGTGAAGTTCAGAGGATCCACATCCCACACCTTTCCAATTAAAACAAGCTTACGACAGGGAGACGCTCTTTCATGTGTCATCTTCAACCTTGCATTAGAGAAAGTGGTTCGGGAGAGTAATTTACATCTATACAATGGTCTCCGATTCGAACACAGTGAAGTAAAACTCCTGGCTTATGCAGATGATATAGTGTTGCTGAGTGAAACTGAAGAACTGAAAGACATGTACAGATCTCTCAGGCACAGTGCCAGCAAAATTTGGCTTTTGATTAACCAAGAGAAAACCGAATATATGGAAATAGGTCGAGTCATAAACCCAAATTCTTACTTTGAAAGTGACCAACATTCTAAATTCAGAAAAGTTCTCCAGTTTAAATATCTTGGATCACGTTCCAACAGTAAAAATATCATAATAATGGATATAAATGAAAGAATAGCCTCAGGGTCAAGATGTCCGTACTCACTAAGCAACACATTCAAAAGTAAAGCTTTGTCAGTCACCACAAAGATGAACACTATTACCTGCGCCATAGTGCTATACGGCTCAGAAAGCTGGACGCTTACAAAGAATGAAAGAGAAAAACTGAATGTTTTCGAAAGAAAAGTAATGAGAAAAATCTCGGGGCCTATATTGGAGAATGGTGCATGGAGAATTCGAAAGAACAAAGAAATTTATCAGTTAATGAAGCAACCCACTATCATTCAGAAATTAAAAAGTAGGAGACTGCAATGGGCTGGACATGTGGCCAGAATGGAACACCAAGAAAGCATTTGAAGGAACGCTCCAGGCAACAAGACCATTGGGCCGACCTCACAAAGTGGAAAGATGACATAGAGAAGGACATCGCAGCATTAGGAATTTCCGCAGGGTGGAGAGAGGCTGCGAGAGATAGAAGGCGGTGGAAGCAGATTGTTGATGCAGCGCGTGGTCTACAGGGCCTGTGATCGCTGAGAAGATAGATAGAAGGTAAATTACTGCGATAATTCAAGTACAGGCTGTTAGCTGGTCCAACTAAGACGCTTCGTGTGTCATGTGCTCATTCACAAAAGACGTAGTTAGTTGCCAAAATAATGGGAACTTCAACAATAATGATTTGGGACAAAGTTTCATTTTCCGCACTGTTGAGATATATGCTGAAGTAAATAAATACGCTATATCGATATTGCAGTATCTTACTTCGTTGTATCGGCGACGATATGCACGAAATCTGTGCGAGAATCTTGTCTCCGACTAGAGCTGATAATGTTGTTGTGAGAATGTGTAGAAATTTATCTCAGTACTCATCAAAAAACGTCTGGAAAGAGCTATCAACTGAGGTGTGCCGGAAGACTGCGTCTTGCTTGATGTAACATATCAATTTACAAATAATTTTAATTCGGCCTCGAAATAATACTAAGAACGGTATACTGTCAAAACGTGGCTGACAGCATGTTACGAATCTGTTAACGGACCCGCACTGAAAAGTAATACTGAAGAGTCGGTCGAACGAGGATTTTCTAAACTAAGTCAAACGTCAGTTAATTACATTTGCGTAGGATTCTTTCGGGGAATCTCAGCTTGGCATCTACCTTCCTCATATTCTTCCACTTGAAATATTAGATTTTTAACGGTTGTAATTGTTTCCATTTATTGATAAAAATCACACAGTGCAAAAATGAAGGATCGTTTTGCAAATTTGTGCGTAATGCGTTACATAAATTTGTGGGGATTGTCTACTGCCAATCCCTTTACCAAGTGTCCGTTCTCTGCGGGTCTTCCTGCACTTCGCTACATCTACATGACTACTACGCTACTCACACATAAATGTCTGGCAGGGGGTTTATCCACCTTCAGGCCATTTCACTATCGTTCCACATTCTAAGAGCGCGTGGGGGAAGCTCTGATTTCTATTACTTTGCTACGATAATCATTTCTTCTCATGCAGGCTGGCACCAATAAAATATTTTCGCATTAAGAGGAGAAAGTTGGTAACTGAAATTTCGTGAAAAATCTGGCCGTAACGAAAAATGCTTTTGTTTTAATGATTGCCACTACAACTCGCTTATCATATCCGTAGCACTCTCTCCTCTATTTCGCTAGTACAAAACGTGCTGCCCTTCTCTGAACTTTTTCGATTCCTCCGTCAATATATTTTATAAGCATCCCACACCGCACAGCAGTACTCTCACAGAGGTTGAACAAACGTAGTGTAGGCGGTCTCTTTAATAGACATCTTTCACCTTCGGAGTATTCTGCCAACAGAACGCAGTCTTTGTTTTGCCTTTCCCACAACTTTATTTATATGATCGTTCCAATTTAACTTGGTCGTAATTGTAAATCCTAGGTCTTTAGGTGAATTGACAGCCGTTAGACTTGACAAATTTATCCTGTGACGGAAATTTAACAGATGTATTTTAGTACTCAGCTGGAAACACCACACGTTTCCTAATTCACAGACAATTGCCTATTTTCGCAGCATGCAATTATCGTGTCTAAGCCGATTTGCATCTAGCTTTGACCTTCCGATGAGTTTACTAAACGGTAACTCACAGCAGAATCTGTAAACGATCTAAGAGGGTTGCTCGGATTGTCTCCTAAATCTTTTATATAGATCAGGAACAACTGCAGGCCTATACGTGTCCATAGAGAACGCCATTTACCACTATAATTTTCCTTTCTGACAGGAAACCACGGATCCAGCCGCATCATAGGCACGCAATATGATTAGAGGCCGCTAGTGAGGAACCATGTCTAAACCCTTCTGGAAATCTAGAAATATGGAATTAATGTGAGATTCCCTGTCGATGGCAGTCATTACTTCGTGCGAATAACAAGCAAGTTGTATTTCGCAAGGACGATATTTACTGAATTCGTGCTATGTGTCAATAGACTGTTGCCTTCGATGTAATCAGTCATGTTTGAAAGTAGTGTATGTTCCAAAATTCTACAGCAATGGACGTTAGTGATATGGGTCTGTAATTCATCCAATGATTTCTATTTCCTTTCTAGAGGTGTGCAACTTTCCAGTCTTTTGGTACGGATATTTCGTCGAGCAAACGGTTGGGGCTACTGTATGAGCATACTCTGAAAGGAACCTAACTGGTATACTATCTAGCCCAGAGAGCTAGCCTTTCTGCTGTAGTTTTAATCTAGAGTTCATAACCAATAGATTGCGGTCAGAGTCCACATCTGCCCCTGGAAATGTCTTACAATTTAAAACCTGGTTCCTAAATCTCTGTCTTACCATTACGTAATCTATCTGATACCTTTTAGTATCTCCAGGCTTGTTCCATGTATACAACCTTCTTTCATGATTCTTAAACCAAGTGTTAGCTATGATTAAGTTATGCTCTGCGCAAAATTCTACCAGGCGGCTTCCTCTTTCATTTCTTAGCCCCAATCCATATTCTCCTACTACGTTTCCTTCTCTCCCTTTTCCTACACTCGAATTCCAGTCACCCATGACTATTAAATTTTCGTCTCCCTTCACTATCTGAATAATTTCTTTTATTTCATCATACATTTCTTCAATCTCTTCGTTATCTGCTGAGCTAGTTGCCATATGTACTTGTACTACTGTGGTAGGCGTGGGCTTCGTGCCTATCTTGACTACAATAATGCGTTCACTATGCTGTTCGTAGTAGCTTACCCGCGCTCCTATTTTTTTTTATTTATTATTAAGCCTACTCCTGTATCACCCCTATCTATTTATAACACTGTATTCACCCGACCAGAAGTCATTTTCCTCCTCCTCAATTACATATGTGTATTTTGGAGGAGGAGGAGGAGATTAGCGTTTAACGTCCCGTCGACAACGAGGTCATTAGAGACGGAGCGCAAGCTCGGGTGAGGGAAGGATTGGGAAGGAAATCGGCCGTGCCCTTTCAAAGGAACCATCCCGGCATTTGCCTGAAGCGATTTAGGGAAATCACGGAAAACCTAAATCAGGATGGCCGGAGACGGGATTGAACCGTCGTCCTCCCGAATGCGAGTCCAGTGTGCTAACCACTGCGCCACCTCGCTCGGTTGTATTTTGAGAGAGACTCATAAATACATCAATACTCAAGCTCACGCGAACTAACAAGATTAAAAGGCGCTGAAATAAATGAGAAGAGTGCCTGGATACAAAATAGTTATTACTCGACTGGCAGGCAACTCTTGGTGAATCAAGGAATGTCACACATTTGAGTAACCGGAGGACAAGTAAAAACTGAAAAAAATGAGAGGTAACTAAGGGCGAGCGAGGGAAACACTGTCTAACGATGGCAAATACTAGTAGAACGTGGCAGATTACCTTTGCGATGGCTTAAAGAGGTTGGTAACACGGATGAGACTGTAATTACAACTTGCTATCGGATTACTGAATGATCTGATAATCGCAACTAGCGAGCAACAAGATCATTAATTGTTTTTCCTATTAACCGACAGTCTTCTGGTAGCTGTAGCACTCTCTTAAATTCTCTAAATATGGCCCCCAAACTGTAGGATCATGTGGTCTGGAGACTAACTATACAAGTCACGGAAAGGCGTGGACTAAGGTTCCAGCGAGGCAGAACTCTCGGCGTGGGGTTACTTAACATCTTGAGTTTTGAAGAAAACGGCCACCTCGGCACGGGGCACAAGTTTTCTTAGCCAACCTACCTACGCTCATCTCACAGCTTTGAGAAGGTAGCTTAGCTGCGTTAGGTTCCCAGACTTCGACTTCTTCTAAGAGCCATAACCGTTCTCTGGCGTGTCTCTGCTGTATTCGTGCAGAACCAAATTAAAGTCAAGATTAATTATTTCGTATGCGACCGTCATTGCGTCCTGAAGAGCTTGTTGATCTCTAATCAACGTAATCCTGGTGAGGATCCCACACCGCGCAGCAACATTCTAACAGAGGACGATTGAGTGTAGTGTAAGCTGTTTCTTTAGTGGACTTGTTGCATCTTCTAAGTGTCCTGCCAATGAAACGCAACCTTTGGCTCGCCTTCCCCACAATATTATCTATGAGGTCTTTCCAATGAAGTTGTTCATAATTTTAACACCCAGGTACTTAGTTGAATTGTACTATTTATCGAGTAATCGAACTCCAACGGATTTCTTTTGGAACTCATGTGGATCACCTCACACTTTTCGTTATTTAGCGTCAACTTCCACCTGCCACACGATACAGCAATCTTTTCTAAATCGCTTTTGCAACTGATACTGGTCTTCGGATGGCCTTACTAGACTGTAAATGACAGCTTCATCTGCGAACAAGCTAAGAGAACTGCTCAGATTGTCACACAGGTCATTTATATAGATCAGGAACAGCAGAAGTCCCAGGACGCTTCCCTGGGGAACACCTGATATCACTTTAGTTTTACTCGATGATTTGCCGTCTATTACTACGAACTGCGACCTTCCTGACCGGAAATCACGAATCCAGTCGCACAACTGAGACGATACCCCATAGGCCCGCTGCTTGATTAGACGTCGCTTGTGAGGAACGGTGTCAAAAGCTTTCCGGAAATCTAGAAATACGGAATCAACTTGAGATTGCGAATAAAGAGCTAGCTGCGTTGCACAAGAACGATGTTTTCTGAAACCGTGCTGATTACTTATCAATAGATCGTTCCCTTCGAGGTGATTCATAATGTTTGAATACAGTATATGCTCCAAAACCCTACTGCAAACCGACGTCAATGATATAGGTCTGTAGTTCGATGGATTACTCCTACTACCCTTCTTAAACACTGGTGCGACCTGCGCAATTTTCCAATCTGTAGGTACAGATCTATCGGTGAGCGAGCGGTTGTATATGATTGCTAAGTTGGGAGCTATTGTATCAGCGTAATCTGAAAGGAACCTCATCGGTATACAATCTGAACCTGAAGACTTGCCCGTATCAAGCGATTTGAGTTGCTTCGCAACCCCTAAGGTATGGACGCTGATGTTTAGGCATTTAGCGCACGCACGTCGGAAATACACGAATGCCACAGTAATTCCTTGCGTGCATGTCGTCGGCGCCTGTACGCCCGCATCGGCATCGCGCTACATCGCATACAGGCTGCAGCGACGCCCTCAAGCGGAAACGTTTTTAGTAGCCCACTAGTTTCATTTCCAACGGAAACAGTTTACTACTGATACCCACGTGATTTTATTTAATTTATATGCACTTTAGGAAATATTCGCTTTCCCAAGTCAATTTTTCTGCGCTGTAATGCCTAAAAAGCGATGTCTGTTTCGTGTGAGCTGCTGTGTCTTCCAGCTGACATTCTTGTCATGCGAGCACGTGCAGATTTATCATCAGTAACATTCTCTGTTGCTTAGATCTCGGCAGGAAAAAAATGTAGATATCTGAAAATTGTAATTATTCATCAGCTATGGATAAATTTCATGTTAACGGTGTTTTCTTGAGACTATTAGTAGAGGAAAAATAAATAGTTTTCCTGTCATTTGTAATGAATACACACGTTACTCTTTCATCTGAGAATGCTTACTAGACGTGTGATGATCACTGAGTGTTTAGTCTTCTTATATAAAACTGTACTACGTATAATAATACAAAGACTGCGTAGATTTTCACTTTGAACTGGTAATATCCCTGAGAGAGGTCTTGTGTAATCGGCACTGAAAATTGAGTCACCTAAGCCGTGATGGTTATTTGGAATGACATTAGATTTGTACTTGTTATATTTCTGATAGGTTCAACCTAAAGGAATGAAAACTGTGTAGCTGATGTTCATAATTTGAGAATTTATGCTCAAGAAGTCAATCGGAATATTTCATTAGTGCAATATATTTTTAGTTTTTCAGCAGCTCTGTGAGGGGTGTAATAGCATCACAAGAAATATATTCGATGATGGAAATAATTCTCCGAAATTTATTATTTTAAACTTCGTATTAAAATTGTAACTGGCAACAGAAAACTTATGCCCATCATTCCTGTCGTACGTATTCCCAATTTTTTTTTTAATATTAAAGTAACATGGATGTCTTCTCAGCCTCATATTACTCGTAAAGTCCAACGCTTATGAACTAAAATGTAATGCATATTTTACAAAATTATCACATGTCTAACATCAGAAGCGCTTTATTGCGGAACGTCTTATTGGTGCAGAATATTGTCTTTTGTATCTTGCTTATTGTTGTTTCATTCTCCGAAACGACTTACATGACTGTTCGAAAAAAAAAACACACGATGATTTTTGTTACAAACAAACCTGTTGGAAAATAATTGCGCTTGTCGTTATAGCTGGGTCAGTCATCTGTGCTACAACAAAGTATCTGCTCAGAAGTATCCGGGCATCAATATGGGATGTGGCACCCTTCGTCTTTATGATTGCTTGAACTCTGCTGGGTACACTTTGAGTGAGGTGCGTGAATGTCTATGGAGGAATGGTAGCCCGTTCTTCCTTATGAACCCAAAGAAGGCAGAAATGTTGGGTGCTCTGGTCTGGAGCGAAGATTGCGTGCCTTGCAGTTGCAGCCGCTATTTCACTTCGGTTCCTTCTTGCGTGTTCCACAATGTTTCGGTCATCTGCAGCTGTAGTTGGTCGTGGTCGACAACTTCCCCTCCTTCGAGCAGCAGTGGCTGTGGATCTGAACGCCCCCTATGCATGTGGAACAATGCTGTGAGCGATGCCAAACATATGGCCTATACCCATCACAGTTTATCTTCTTCCATATTGCCGATGATTCCACCCGTGTGAAGTCGAGCGAGTGTTGTCTGCAGGCCACGTTGTAATGACCGAACATCACTACAGAGCACCGCAACTGCTTGCTGACTGACGTACACCTTCTTTTCTTATTCCTTCAACTGTGTCGTGTTTGACGCTATAGTCATCTCACACCATGTCACGTGCAGCTTTCTCTGCACGGCTCTGAGTCCTCTGGCTACGTGCTGTCTTACTTTCACTCATTTCCACTGAGTTGTGCTGCGGTACTTCATCTATCTTGTCCTCAGATTTTGCAAACTAGTGTATCGTCTGATGCACGCGCCCCACGGTTTTCGTTTCAGATCTTGGAAGTATGGATATTTAAGTCCAGATTTAAAAAATTCGTCGTTATAAATATTCAGGATGGCCTGCATGAGGTTAGGAATCTGTGTATAGTTAGGAGAAATTATTTTATGCTTTTTAGTCCTATTTAAATACGTGGTATGTTAAATTACTTTTCTGTAAATAATTATTTTCCACTTCTTAGTCTTGTGTATGTGAAATCATTCAGTCGATTTCAAACATTTTGATGAGACTTCGACAGAGACGTTTGATAAATTTCATGTTTATTTCAGTTTCTCTTCACCTCAGTCAGCCAATTTATTGCACCCTCCAATGCATATCAGGCGAAAAGGCCGCCGAGGTAAAAAATTGGGGAGATTCTAGATCACACGAAGGCTTACCAGCCATAGCTTTTACCGCGAACCATTCACGACGCCAATAGGAAAGGGCGAAACGGAAGTCGTATACAAAATACTCTCCTCCACACTTCGAACAAGAAAGGGACTGACAACTGCGTTGTCACTGTTTCGACATATACTGGAAGTTTCCAAGCCTATGTCATCGGTAAACGCCAGTGGTAAACTAAGTACGCACCACAACACACTAGACAAGAAAGTTGATATTGTATTGCCATCCAGTTTTGAGACTGTGTTGAAAGTTTCCAGTCTTTAGCTCATCAGGAAGTTTGCTTCAAATCAAATGCAGAATTTATACCGAGCAGACGGACAAGAAAGCGACCTTTAAAAACGTGGTAACAAAATGTGGATAACTGTTGTGTACAGCAGCTATCGTGACTTAAGGGAAGAAGTTTATTTCCAAATAACATGTACAGTACATACCATCGACATTTGCACTGTTCTGCAGATATCTTCAACGCAATACAGGTGCAAATATAAATGGAGTTTAGAAATCAAACATAAAGCAGTTAGTGTGCTGGATACCACGGGTTTTATGCATAAAATTATTCGTAATTTTATTACCGGACAGGCTCCAAAATTTGCCTCCTTGACTGAGGACGCTAACTCACGCTTGTGCTGTGGTGCTCGACGCAGAGGTAAGTCGGTCGAATCCTTGTAGCCGAAAAAAATTTCACTGCCAGTATTTGGCCGGAAATGGGAGGAGAGATGGTGGGGTGAATTTCCTGATCATCAGATTTCGAGTCATTATCCTGGTTTAGATATAAAACCTCTCCGCCGGCCGGTGTGGCCGAGCGGTTCTAGGCGCATCAGTCTGGAACCGCGCGACCGCTACGGTCGCAGGTTCGAATCCTGCCTCGGGCATCGATGTGTGTGATGTCCTTAGGCTAGTTAGGTTTAGGTAGTTCTGCGTTCTAGGTGACTGATGACCTCAGATGTTAAGTCTCATAGTGCTCAGAGCCATTTGAACCATTTGAACCTCTCCACAGTGCCTCATGAAGTTAAACAAGTAAACAAAAAATATACCCCTGAAATTTTGTTAGTGATGTTCGGGTTTTCCCTGTATAAAGAGGAGCCGCGTGGTCTGGCGCCTTGCCACGGTTCGTGCGGCTCCCTCGTCGGAGAATGGAGTCCACCCTCAGGCATTGGTGTTTGTGTCGTCTTTAGTGTAAGTTGGTTTGTTATATGAAGAAGTGTGTGAGCCTAGGGACCGAAAACCTCGGCAGTTCGGTCCCATACGTACTTACCACACAGTTCCAAACTTGTATAAAGCGGAATACAGGTGTATTCTTTCTCTCAGACATTTGATAGGCTATAACCTGATTAGAAATCACTTACACTATCGCCGGTTATTAATTATGTACGGAAAGTGGTTGATCTTATACACGCCGTACCATCGTGACAGTTCAATCGAAGTCAACTCGGAAGGCTTACTGACCTCGTTTCAGTAGCTTAGCGGCGGAACAGACGTGTGTATGCGCCCGGCCTTCTTTCCCTGCTAAAATGAATAGCAGCCCCAGTTGGCGTCACCAGAGTTGTTTTCGAATCACTGTCGCGATGTGTACTGCCAGCAGGCTATGGAATTCGACGCAGTTAACTGAAGTGGGCAGAAGACTGAAGAGGGAGGCTGAAGGCGGCAGACAGGTGCAGGAATGTGTGTGTGTGTGTGTGTGTGTGTGTGTGGCGGTGAGTGATGAAGCGAATTATACGCGTCTGCTGCGTTCCGCGGAGCCAACGGCACGGAAATACGGCCGTGGCTTCACTGATGGGGCGGCGAGTAGAGAGAGAGAGAGAGAGAGAGAGAGAGAGAGACTTGGGGGGAGGGGGGTAGCAGCGGGCTGAGATTGACATCTTCCGCCGGGGGCGGCGCTGTGTAATGCTCGCAGCCAAAGTGCCCGGCAGCGAGTGCAGCGGCTGACTGATGAGCTACGCGGGGGCGGCGAGCATGCCATGGCGACACCGTTCCACTCTGACGTTAAAACCAGTTCGTGGTCGTTATGTGCACCTACACTAACTGAAACGGGATGTCCTACGTCACGAAGTGCCAGTCCGGTATTTGTCAAACTTTGTGGAATAATTAATGAAAAGTGCTACTTTGCTTTTGTTCTACAGTATAACTTTTATTGTGTTAACTGGTTTTCGGCTTACAAGGCTATCTTCAGACATTTACTGACTATTGTCACCAAGGAAATTACTCTTTTTGTAAGTAACATTGGACTGAAGCATAACATCTTTGACAGTGTGGTGGTAATTCAGTGTAAAAAGTGAAACTTTGAACAGTGAATAAATAAAAACGGAGTAAGAAGGAAAAAACTTTAACCCAAAACAGGTACAGCAAACTTTCATACCAGTTTATATTCATAAACAAAACCAATAAATAAAATAAAATTAGTACTTGACAAGGTTACTTCAGGATGTATAAAACATGGAGAGTGATAACCAAACCACTTGAAAAAAGTAAGAATTATCAGTGTAACTACAGAGTATACAGGGCGAGTCAGGAGAGGTGGATGCTCTGAGACGCGATGGTATTAGTGATTATGAACAAGAAACTTCATATGGACATATGCCCTATTGAGAATGGTTTCCGAGATAGAACACGTTTAATATGACTTTTGTACTCTTTTCGTGAATAACTCGAGAGCCACACACTCCAAAGAAAACTTCCTCTATATTAATGTGACAATGAATAAAACAGAAAATAAATAGAAATTCACATTAAAAGAGTTCCATCTCGGAAACCATTCGGAATAGGGCATATGTCCACATCAAGTTTCTTGGTCAGAATCAGTGATGCTATCACCCGTCACAACACGTACCTTTCCTTCCGACTCACCCTGTGTAAGAAACTTCACATCAGTGAGGTAAAAAGAATTGAATAAATGCAGGAAGACGGAGTATGCGGGAACTTACCATAAATGCAATCTTGGAGAGTATGATGAAATGCTTTTTGAAAGGTAAAAAAGCTGAACAGTACACAAATACAAAAGGAACAAACAGGAAAAACGTTAACACTGTACTCAAATATGTACCTATGTAACAGTTTGCATTAAATAAATGAACCAAGTAAAATAAGAACAATACTTGATGACACAACTAAAAGACCTACTGAACATGGAAAGTAATACAAGTACCAATTAAAAGAAAGCCTCAACAATTGAGACTACACCCTATATGGATTATATAGACAATTTCAATAAAATAAAAGAACTCAATGAACACAGGAAAATGGGGAATATGTAGCGACAGGCAGTTTGGGAAGTAACGAATGAAATTGTGTACATTACGAAATCTAGGAGAGGTATCACAGAATGTAGCTAAAGGACTGAAAGCCTGCAACTTTAGGCTTTTCTACTACTTTAAGAATACCACAGCGCAGCGTATATTCAATAGGAAAGACAAGATCAAGTTATTAGCCAACAGTGGGTATACAAAATTACCTGTTCTGATGGTGACAAGTTTTGAATTGGCCAGTCACGCACGCACATAGCAGCTGGGCTATCTGCAAATGAATGCAACTGGAGGCTGCGGAGTTCTGACTGAGCATGTACTGAGCCAGGGCCACGACTACCCGCCGGAGTCCGGCCATAAACTCAATCTCCAGCAAGTCCTGGAAATTGATAAACATCTAGGTCGCAGTCCAGATCTAATCTTAAACGATCAGACACAGCTTAACACTTCCCTCTCCTAAACTTCACATAAGCCTCTCTCGTTTTCATTACGTCCCACACTGCTAACAATCTCCGAATGTCATTCTGTATCAGTTCGTGAACACTGCCGACTGGAGAGTGGTATGAGAGTGTGTATCTTCTCATCGCATCCCTAGCATGTTCCACAGCATACCAAGTAGACAAGTCAAGAATTCTTTCGCTCCTGAAGGTGTGCTTGGTGTAAAATGCATTGTGAAGTCTTGTACTAGCCTGCTGGCATACGCTGTTTGTTAACCTAGTGGTGATGGGTACGCCATACATTTTATCAGTTCTAAACTTGTCACAGATCCAAAAGTATAAAAGAAAAATCAATGAATCTAAAATTACGTGTGCTATATCTCCAACTGTCAGATGCTTGATAAGGAATGATAAAACTACGTAAACAAGAACATTATTACCATCACAGTGGAAAGTTTTAAAGATAAATGAAAGCTGTTCTCAGAAAAAATACAACTTCTCAGACACTAACAGGCATACTTCTGGAACACATAGTGAATAAACGCAGTGGGACGTGAAGACCATGCCACTTATAATCTCTAACGATGCAGATTGAGCGTTCGGTGTAGTTGACTGCCAGGTACGTCTCGGGAAATAGTTGGAAAGCCGTAGTTCCCGATGCGGTGGCTTCCGACCAGGCTCTGACTGATGGGCTTTTTTTTCCTTTATAGTATTTCGATTCCCCCCACCCAGAGGGGAGCGGGCGGGCATCAACGTAATACGCCGCTCTGCAGCCTACAGGTAAAGTTAAAAAACATAAGAAGGAGATATAATAATGAAAAGAGGTGATAAAACGGTGTCTGTTTAAAACTGGTACATGGAGAAAAAGTTGTGAAGACAACATAAAAAAAACAAAGGGGTCAGTGATGCTGATTAAAAACACTTAGGAAATAGACAGGCACGATTAAAAAACACGGCGACAGTCTGGTTTCTGTTCGTAACACTTTAAAAAGGGGACGCACAATACTGAACACTCACAGAAAACACTGCTCTATAGAGTACGGAGGCCGATGGGTATGGGGGGGGGGGGGGCGGGAGAGAAAAGCAAAAAAAAAGGGGGAGCCTATGGAGGGAGGGCACAGGAAAAGGGAGGAGTAGGGAAGACACGAGAAAGGAGTGGGGAAGGCAGTGCTGGGTAAAGAAAAAGGACTTGGGGAGAGAGCATGGAGTCAAGGAGTGGGTAAATGGAGAAAGAATAGAATTGGGGGGGGGGGGAGGAGCCTGGGAAAAGGACAGAGCGAGGAAGGGGGAGGTGAGGATCATACTTAGGAGGAGTAAATGGATGGAGAGAGGGCATCATCCGTAAGTGGGAGGTGGGGGAAGCCGCCTCAGGAAAGGAGGTGAAGAGTGTAGAGGTGGAGGTTATGGGAGACACAATGGTGAAGGCGCTGCAGTGGGTGGTAGTTGGAGAGGAGAGGAGAGGAGAGGAGTGGAGCAACCATGGACTGAGGGTGATCAAGTTGGCGGGAGGTGTAGAGGACGCAGACATGTTCGACGAAAAGGAGCAGATAGGGGAATCAGGTCATAGAGGATCTGTGTGGGTGGACAGGAAGCAATATACCGAAGGTGAGGCAGAGTGCACGTCACTCGAGGATCTGGAGGGACTTATGGAATTTGGGGGGGGGGGGGTATCCAGGCAGGACTGGCATAACAGAGGATGGGACAGAATAAGGATTTGTAGGGGACCTAGGTTGCAAGTGCTACTCTGAGATGAAGAGGTTAGCACAGGAAAGGAATTCGTGGCGGGCCGCATCAAACCAGTCAGTAGACTGATGACAAAAAAAATGGCGTGGAGGATGGTAGATAGGTTCAACCCCCATGTCCGGCCAGAGAGGATTTCAAGGAGACAGAGGCAGTCGTGGGCCTTTGATTGGATAGAGCGGAGATGAGGGATCCAGGTGAGGTGATGGTCAGTGGTGAGTCCAAGGTAGGTGAGGGAGGGGGAGAGGTGGACGAGTGTAGATGGTAAGGGAAAATCAAGGAGCCGGAAGGAGTGAGTGGTATGACCTAAAATGATTGCCTGGGTCTTCGAAGGATTGATTTTGAGGAGCCACTGATTACACTGTGTGGCAAAAAGGTCAAGGTTATTCTGGAGAAGGCGTTGGGCCCGTTGAAGCGTAGGAGCAAGGGCAAGGAAGGCGGTGTCATTGGCATACTGCAGGAGGTGTGGAATGAAGAGGGGAGGTTGGGGCATTCTGCCACATACAGGAGGTAGAGGGGAGAGGGCAGATCCCTAGGGCACACCTGAGCATAGGAAGGGCATAGGTCCGAGAATGCCATACATGGTCGTAGGCCTTTTCGAACTGTAGGGAGACAAAAATGGTGGAGCGACGGGGGTTAAGCTGGAGGGAGAGGAGATGAAATGATTGAGGCATAGGGGTTGGTCATCGGCGAAGAAGGAAGGTCGAAAGACACATTGAGTGTTGGGGAGAAGGTGGCGTTGTTAGAGGTGGTGATGGATGCGCCAGGTAAGGATGGATTGCAAGAGTTTGCTGAACACTGAGGTGAGACATAACGGCGATAGGAAGAGGCATCATATGGAGGCTTGTTGGGTTTGCAGGATGTTTTCCACAGGTCGGGGTAGAAGCCAGTGGCAAAGATTATGTTGTAGAGGGCGTCGCCGACATGTTGTCTGGCGCCGCTCTATATAGCCGGGCCGAGGAAAAATTCGTGCCGATCCAGTTCCACACACTTGACACTAAGGACCTCTGGTGGCGCTTGTCCTGCCATCTCTCGTCCTCGTTGTGATGAATACAGTCTCAGGAGGCTAGGCCATGTACATATGCAAGCCCGTGACGCTTCAGTGTCTGAGTGGTTGCCGATCCCTTTAGGTGAATGACGGTTACAAGGGTTCCAGGAACAAGGAATATGACGTAACTAAGGAATTGCTTCTCTGACAAGGAAACATCACCAACTAGACCTCATATTTTATGGAGAAAGCACACATGCAAGATACCAGCCACAGCTCTCGTTCCGTCCCTAGAAGTTGGGCCATAATTCTCATAGTACACAGTTACGACCTTCTGAGAGTACAGCTTTTAAACTTTCGCGAGCACTATTTTTTTGTCACTCATGAAGCCCCACTGCGGTAACTTAGTGCAAGAGCGCAAACTGCTGCACAGTGAATTGAGTAAGAGGTTTGTGAAATTTTATTTTGAAATTATCAACATGGTTTCTTCATTGCGTCAAACTGCGCGGTTTCTGACATATAGCAGGAGCCAGAGATGTCTTTGCATTGTCCATTATTAAGCTGCGATTCACAAATGCAGTGAAAATGAGTGAAACGAATGTCATTAAAGAGGCAGCGTAGTGATATTTAGTTAGTAACAAAACTGGTGTGCCTTATCTTCTTCGATCTTTAAAGCTGTCACTGTTCAGGTACATAATTTTTTTATACTGCAGAATGTCAGTACAAGAATATTATTGAAATAATACTGAACAAATATGTTCAGGAGGTCGACATAATACGTACTCTAATTAGTTACCTCTTCTTCGTTTAAAATAACAAGTGTCCCGGAACAAGACTTCAAAGCACTTTGGGCAGATGCATCCAACTCCTCCCCCCCCCCCTTTCCCTAACTTTCAACATTTCGCGAGTAGGAGAGCTCTGGTTGTCATTTAACTGTACAGTACGTACTTACTGTTTCTATTTATTCGCTCTAGATACGAGCCCATTCAGCCATTTCAGCAGTGGAATGTCAGTTATTAAGATACGAACGTAAGGACAACAAAACAGAAAGTCCCCAAATAGAGAACATCCCCCACCCCGCCGGGAATGTAACCACGGCCTTTCGGTTAACAACCTTCCGCATTGAGCACGCAGATACTGAGGCGAACAAGTACGTAATTCGCGTTTGGGTATTAGGCGGCTGAAGTGGGACTGAACGAGTGCCAAAAAGACGGTGTGCGCGTAAGTTTAAAAGCTGCCCTTACAGAAGGTCATATCTGCGTATTATGGGAATTATGTCCCAAGTTATTGCACGGGTTCGATTGCTGGGGCCGATATCTCGCATGTGTACTTTTTTATCCTTAACATATGGGGCGCAGTTGCTGATGTTTCCGTGTTAGCCTAATGCGCGGAATTGTACAAGGTGAGCATAAATTCTTTCGTTGACTACATGAGTTTCTTTCTAAGGAACTATGCTAGATAAAGCTGTGAATTGTGTTGGAAATGCTACGTTAACTCATACAGTTTTTTACGGATACGTATCTACGTAATGGCCCAAAACTTTATAGATTTTTTATCATCTTCAGTAGTTTCTAAACTAATTCAACGGTGAATGCGGAAATTACGTTGCCCATCCAGTCCACGATCCTCAATGCTGGAAAGCCATCGGCCCTATCCGATGGCCGGAGAAAATTAATTTTATTACATAAATGGACTGATGTAATTTTATGACTTTTTAATTAATGATCCATCCTGTCTGGGATTACAATCACTGATTTCAGAATTTTGCAGGCAATACGAATAGTTGAAGTCACTAAGTTAATTTTTTTACAGCTGTTGGGGCCACACCACGTGCATTGTGTGGCTTCTTGGCATTATAGATGGGTGTGAAAGCACCCGCGGCCGGTTGAGGATAATAAATTAAATCTGAGTCCTGAATAGCGACTGACTGTTACCATTCATTCCTCAGTTATAAACCTCAGTCAGGACGTAATTCATTCCATTATGCAGAAAATCAAATTACGCTTGTGCCTTTCCGTGCTCGAAGTCAGGGATCTTTTTAGTAAAAGCAGCATGATGTATAAAAATCTTTAAATTGGAAATGGCCATACTCGCACTGTTTTTCAGTTACCTGCATCTCTTTTTTTAGTTGTAGCACTAGCGATGTCACCTTTGCTATATTTTAGCCACTGCGTCCTACGATGATGCAAACTGTTAGCGCCACCACTCACACCTCTTCGTTCTTTTCCACAAATTATTTGATACCGCCTACCAACAGAATTAGGAATCGAGAGAGTATTTACTCCCTAAACATGACCAAGTCGGTAGAGAAAATGTGGTTTCCAGCAAGTAGCCTCAAATACAACGCATTAATGAGATAACAAAGCGTAGTTGTATCGGTGTATATTCCCAAAATAAAGTCAGGAAACGACGATATTGCTTCGCCCGAATAATGAATAGTTTGGTTACGTTTATTAACTGTTACTCGTGAAGCACCCTACTGCCATTTAGCTAACATAAATACGCGAGTTCGTAAACTTCCTCTATCGCATGTGGAAAATTGAGCACAATGTCAATCTTATAAATGTTCGCATTTCGTGGATCTTGAATTTCACATGAGATCATTATTCAAGCAAAGACTGGCTTGTTGTTCACCATTCGTTGCAGATGGCTAAACAATAATCCTCTGTACGTTTCAGACGGTCAAACAATAATTCCCTGCTAGTATGAGTAACAGCGAACTAAAATAACAAAGACGAAGAAGGTAACTGAAATAGTAAAGGCTACAAAACATTGTACGACACAAATACATTACTGAAACGGCATGAACCGTACCTCTCATATGATCAGTATTGATGCTAGGCTACAGCTGAAATTTAGCAGCCTCGTAACAACCACCTTGTTTCTCCGCTAAATGAACTGTTGTGCATGTACAGGCTATACACGTCCATCTGACTAAACAAATTAAGACACCATTAAAATAGGGCCTTATTACTATACTGTAAAGGAAAGTGTAAATACTGAGATGGAATTTAGTGCCCCTGACATGCCGAAATAAGGGTATCACTGTAACTTTCTTAGGTAGAAGTTATGCTGGGCCTAACTGCAGTTGCTTGCACTGCGAACTATCGGTAATAACAAGTGCCACCCCACAGCTTCAGAGAGAATCTGTATTCTATGAAACGAGTGAGGTCCTCCACATGAACAATATAAACTTACATTAAATTTCGGTTACCCGATAAATAACACAAATTTAAAGGTTTCCGATTCAGCTAAATATGTAGGGATTACAACTACGAACATCTTGAACTGAAACGATCACACAAAATGTGTGGGAAAGGCGAGCCAACGATCGCGTTTTTTGTAGAACACTTGGAAGGTGCAGCAAATTTTCTAGAGAGGCAGCTTAAATTACGCTAGTCTGTTTTCTTCTGGGATACTGCTGCGCGGTGTGTGATCATTACGAGAAAATATTATCGTTAAACATTCGAAAATTTCAAAGAAGGGCAGCTCGTTTTGCGTTATGACGAAATATGGTAGGGTCTGTTACGGACGATAGGTGAGTTAGGTGGCATTCATTGAAACAAAGGCGTTTTTAATTCTGGCGAGATAGTTTTACGAAATTTTCATATGATAAAATAACAGAAATCACGGCTCGCAGGGCGGGCCGTAGGTATTTATTTTCCTCTCGCGTTATTAGAGAGTGGAATGACAGGGAAGTGGCCTGAATGTGGTATCCAGTATATCTTCACTCTTACTGATTACTCAGCAGACGAATATGTTTAAGAATGCAAAGCTTATAGTCAGATCGCGCTGTGGTGACATTGTTTCCCGAAAAACCATAACCACTTCACGTTTTCGGCTGACCACAACAATTCAACAATTCAACAAATTTCTCGTAAGGTACTAGAGCAGGGTGCCATGGCTCAATACTGTGCAGCAAACTAAGCTGTGTGTGCAGCGATGCTTCTGAGGGTTGATGATTTTACTAATAAAATCGACTGAAGTAATTTCAATGAAAGTTAATTTTAAAAAATGACAGAGTAATATTGTTCCAGAATTTATTTACAGGTTATTTATTGGTTTACGCCTTACGAGTTGGGGCCATAATTGAGAAACTTGAACCTGTAGCGTCTTATACAATCCGAGATGGAATTGAAGGCAAAAACATACGCATTTCGTGTTCAACTGAGATAAGTCTCACGTTTCTTTTTTTTTTTATGTCGATTGATGCCAAAAATCCAGGTCGCACAAATGGTTGGTGAAAAAATGCAACATGGTATTAAATGCTTTCACTGCTGTTACTGGGTGCTCTTTATCCGCTAGCATCCAAAACTTGATAAATGGTAGCTCAATCTATTTCAGTTCAAGTTTTCGGTCTGTCTGAAGTTCTGCGAGCTGCTCTTCTTCCTCCAGAGAAAGATCAGTGCTGGATTTTGGAGAACTACATAAGAATAGCTGATCCAGTCATACTTCTCGACAGTAGTGGTGCGAAAGCAGTATCTGATGTAATTCCCAAGAACGACGAGGTGGTTTAAAATGAGTTCGTCGGTCATGTCATCGTGTTGATCTACAGCGAAAGTGAGAGGAGACATCTTAAGACTTTTCTTTTCCACGAGTGATTTCCATATTCTACGTTTTATTAGGATCCCGGTGCGTTTATCAGCGTCAGCACATTTTCTTCTTTTCGTTGCGTAGACTCGTTCAGTTAGTTTAAATGGCCACAAATCTCAGTAAAATAGGCTACCTTTGCACAGCACTTCTTGTAGATAAACTGCAACAAAATCTGGCTTACTCTTCCGAAAACATATTTAATGGGTATTTTCCCAATTAAAAAAAATATTTCGAGGAGTCTACCTGTCGACGGTTGGCCATACCAGTATGCAGAACTAAAGTGTAATGTCAAGATACCGCTTCATGGTACAACTGTTTTGAGTAGTCATGTCCTAAAAGCCCTAGACTGAACCAAGTTTACAACGCTAATGACAGAATCTAAAACACTTTTTAAGTTTATTGCAACTGCCGTACGATGTGCGCCCTTGAAGCAATACGTTAGACCTACGGTCGTGAAATCTTGTTTCAGTCTGACAACAATTCCTTGTCTTCCAACAAATCCTTGAAATCTTCCAGGCATTGCTGGTACACCACAGAATGGCAACTGTTCCAGGGCAGCCGGTTGCTGGTTTTGTTCCAAGGTGCTGGACATCAGTTATACACAACTGAACCAGTGGACGTTGAGGGAAGTTCAGTACATGATAGAAATTTTTCGATAATGTAATCCTCGCCAACAGATCTTACGTAACTCGGTAACTGACATTTCTTTCTTATATCTGTTGATTCATTGAGATGTAGTGAAAACGCACAACTATCGCTTAGCTTTTCATCGACACTGCACTGGATATATGAAGATATGTCATCAGTTCGCCTAAAAATAGTGTCGTTTGACAGTGGAACCAAGAAATTTCCTTCTCGGTGCAGTCACATAACATCGATTTCACTGTCTCCTTACATGCCGGAAAAATTACGCACTCTGCAATGGAACCGGTTTGTATTTATTTCGCTACTATTTTGGTAACTTTATCGCTGACCATTGCGCTTTTTAGAAATACACTCCGTACCATTGCTCTGAGTTGATTTTCTGCTGATGAAATCAATCGGCTAAAACCTTATCTTTCCCTGATGAGTGACCATGTTTGCTATTCAAATGTCTTTCCAATTTACTGGGGTCCATGGGTTCATAGCTTACTTTTCTTCTGCCCACGACATTTCTGGTGATGCACAGTTTTCTGTCTACTGACGTAAATCCAAAGTTTAAATGATTCTCTTGGTACTTACCAAATATTCCAGTAGGTCAAACTGCTTTTACGAGACCGACAATTGGAATCGGTTTCTTCTCGTTTTTGTTACTGATATTTGTTTCTGTCACTGAGTCACCTTCAACTTTTTTGCTTTCAATCAAGAATTTCTCCATACTGAAAAATTAACACATTAATCGGACAATGTGTAGACGTGTGAAACTAAAATTAACCTCAACTTACGCCACAACACGAACTGCGTTAGGACTACGAGTCCGCGAACAGCTGATCGGCGCTCGATAGACATAGACGGAGGCTGTAATATTGTTGCTGAATCGTACATTAGCCCCCTCTCAATGATACCAAGTAGATCGTCAGTTTGCCGCGGATATCTTGCTACACTGCATAGTGTCCCGTGTTGGCTTCGTAGAAAATGTTAAACGTATCAGTGTGCTGCGTGGTGCTTGGGGAGTATAGTGCTGTCGTTGTGTTGCTAAGAATGAGAGTGGAATGAAAGGAAAAGGTAAAATTATATTCGGTGCTGATACGTAACACACTTCTCCAGAACAACACAATGAACGTTGTTTAACGACCTTCATAGCACAGACTAACACAATCAACAGTATCGGATGGTCTCACTTAAGAGACTCTGTGAAGTGGGTAAAGGTACGTAAGACTAGGTTTCTCGTCTCTTCATTTACGATCTTCAAGTATCGTGTTCAAACAACCCATCATATGTTCATAGGAACGTGGACACCTTCAATTCTACACAGTAACCTGCGCGTGACATAATGACGGTAGAACTAACATTAGAGATAGTCGTGTCCACACGGAGGCTTGGCGGCAGTCGTTGATCCCGTGAGCGCGACTGGGTCAAGAAATGGGGGAGGTGACAGTGGTAGGCAAAGCGCCTTCCGCCACACATCGCAAGGTTGGCTTGCGGCCGACTAATTTTAACAACCGAGCGGTCAGCTTTGTCGTCCAGGCGGTTTTTCAGTTGGGTAAAACAGCCGAATTAATGTACAGTCTCTGCGGCCTCGTTAGCTGTGTGAATGTTTTCGCTCAGTCTTCGGGTGTGAGGGGAATGCGAGACAAGCAACGGCCACCACTCTCACAGTTAATTGAATGTTTGCACGCAGTATCCGGGTTTAAGTGATTTCACTTACACACTTTTTCCGTCTTTTTGGTTGCACATAAACCATGGCTAGCTTTGCCAATATTGCTAGAGTTATATGTCTGTGTAGCCCATGTTCATTGAAAGACATGACTTCGATACAAGTGTGCGTTCAAATGTACTATCTTAACTTAGTTTGCATGCTATTACGGAATACACCAGTTTGTCTTTTGAATGATTTGAAAATGGATTCTGGTAAGTCGAAACTAATCGTCAATTAAATAAAAAACTTTGCAACTTTCAACATATCTTATTTCAAGTAGGGGTGAATAAAAAGAAAATTTCGAAAAATGATTTTCAATTTGTGTATCTTCTTAATTAGATATGAATTTTTCGCATTTCTCGCGTTACAAATCGATTTTTAGTTTGTTTTAAAAGGTTAACAAGTAGAGCTACATTCTAAATTTATGTTTAAATAAATGGACGCTTATTTCTTTTATTTAAATTTATAGAAGCTCTGTCTCTGACGTTCCGCTGGTTTTTACCCATCTCCGATATTTCTCTCTCGGTAAATGCTGAGGTGAGGTGACGGGGAAAATAAACATATAAGATGCAATCTTGTATTTTTTGGTGGATAAATCACCTGAGTTTCAAGCAAATGCCGCCGTTTATCTGATTTTTTTTCGCGAAAAATATATTGAGGGAAAAAATCGCAACATCAAAAATCATTAACGTAGAGTAATGAAATTTCTGGAATACGTTTCCATAGATAACATATTTAAGTGACTAACATTGCAAAATCATAGGATAATGTAAGTGCGAGATAAGTGATTGCAAATATGAAATGCTGGTACATTAATAACTTGTCTAGCCACCAGAATGTTCACTGCAAGCATGCAAACCTTCATGCATCGTGTTTTACAAGTGATGGATGTCAGTTCGTGGGATGGAGATCCACGCATGTTGCACTTGGTCAGTCAATACAGGGACGGTTAATGATGATTGTGGCTGACACTGAAATTGCCGTCCGATGATGTCCTACAAGTGCTCGATTACAGAAGATCTGGTGATCGGGCAGGCCAACGAAACGTATCGACTCTATAGAGCATGTTACGTTCAATAGCAGTACGTGGGCGAGCATTATCCTGTTGGAAAACGCCTCTGGAATACTGTTCATGAATGGCAGCACAACAGATAGTCTCCAGACTGACGTACAAATCTGCAGTTAGGGTGCGTGGGGTGACCGCGAGAGTGCAGCTGCTGCTACACGCAATCTCGCCCTACACCATACCTCCACGTGTGGAGACAGGTTGGCTGCAGACCCTCAGCTGGCCTCTGTCCAACCAAAACAGGGCCGTTACTGGCACCCAGGCGGAACCAGCTTCCGTCGGAAAACGCAACACAGCTCCACAGTGGCCTTCAGTGAGGTCTCGCTTGACGCCATTAAGTCGCAAATGCCGTTGGTTTGAGTTCAGTGGAAGGTGCGTGAACCGTGAATTTACTTTACTAGCGATTCATCAAGGACATTAACACATTTAATGTGGAAGTAGTTTCCAGTGGGTAACTGATGAAAACAAATTACATTTCTTTCAACAAATGGAATTTTTTTGGAAACAGATTTAAAATTATCATCAGAAAGCACCCTTTAAATATCGAGTTATAGTTTATTCAGTGGCAGAACGAACAAATATTGACAGTATGAGCTTTCGGGCTGAGAACCTTGCCGCTCCCTTTTGACACGGCCGTAGTCACGACCGCTCACAACCTCTGAAAGACTACCCTGGTGCAAATCTGCAACACACCAGATTACTTTAAACTAAAAATTTTAACAACTCACTCAAGGACATAAACTATGCACCCCGTAGGAGGGATGGAAATGGTACCAAACACTAACATTAAAAAAAAGAGAAAAAACTTGTCACCAAACGTGCAACTTGATTATTAAAAAACTCTTACGGTGGAAGGGTGGCAACTTTATATACTAAAATTTCCATTTCATTAAAAACCCATGAGATGCGGTCTTACATAAAATATACAAACATGCTCTACGTTACACATATACCGCCTTTCAAGATGATAGGCAAGATAAAAACATATTTCAGGAACTCGACCGTTACACTTCAAGCAATAAATTCGTTAACACCGAATCCGACAAACATGACAGATGCAGCTATTAACGTACGGCAGACCGACCGACAGACAGACAGACACTAACTGCCTAACAAATGCGGACGGGAGACAGACGAGCAAGCTGGGGACGAGAGACTGACCAAGAAAACAAGTAGAATTTAACGAGTAAATCAAACAACATATCACGAATCACTTAACTTCTAATAAACTGCGATGTCTGGCGAAGACCTGGCGCAGCACCCCCAAAACGCTCTCCCGAACCGTCCGCTGGCAGCCGCTTCAACGGACGCAGGAAGGCGCGCCGATCTCCCGTCTCACGGCGTCGCAGCTCGCACCGGCCAGCCCGATGTCGTGGGTTGACTCCTGTTGCTCTCGTCTCGGCCGCGAAGCCACTACCCCTCGCTATACGGATGGACCACTGGAGTGACGTGGCGACCTCACATGCGCCGACGCTCAAGACGGACAAGTCCTCTTGTGTCCCAGTGCGCGACCGACCAAACCGATTGATCCAGCCGCCACTGCTCATTGCCTGAACAAACTCGATCAGAGTGGCGGCCTAACACATACTAGCACTCCGGACGACAGACAGTCACTGACTGCCCCACACTGACCCGGCTGACCAATGACCGACTGGCGAGCTCATAGCGCCCCTTAAATGCACGTCAACAGGCAACCTTTGCCCTTTCCCAACAGAGGGAGACACCAAAGCTGAGACTGCCACAGCGGCGCCACCGCCAGAAACGGAGGGCGACTGCTTCGCACTACGCGCTGCGGCGCGCTCTTCAAAACAGCAATTTTTTACCACGGCTCAGTGCGTTAGAGGACGTCTGGCTCGGATCTGTCCTTGAAGTACCCGATTTGTAACACTTCGTTGTGACACTGTGATGCCAACTGCTGCTGACATTGCCGCTGCAGATACAGTGCGTCGCGCCTGAGTCATGCACCGAACATGATGGTCTTCCAACCCGGAGGTGCCACACGGCCAGTCTTCTTGCGGCTGTACATTTTCGTGACCACTGCAACCAATAATCGTGTGCAGTGGCTACTCTCCAGCCAAGTCTTTCTGCAGTATCGCAGAAGGAACAGCCAGCTACTCTTAGCTCTATTACAAGACCTCGTTCAGTCTCAGTGACTTGCTGATCATAGCCATTTTGTCGCCTTAAAAGCATTCGTGACTAATGTCAACTCACCACGTCCAGTCTCAAACGTGACTAACGCTCACGGCTATTACAGCTTGCATTTAATGCAAATCTGATTTGCATTCTCGCAGTGGCGTTACTGGCGCCACTCTTATGAAACTGGTGCGAAATTTTACTAGACATCATATTTCAGATGCAAAACCCCTACTACCTATATTCATTTACGTCGCACAATTCCTTTTTGGTGTTGCAGTTTTTTTCTGTCAACGTATTTGGCGCCATCCGTAAATTTTCTCCGAATTCATTTAATTAAACAAGTTTCATTACATGACTTGTCATTGCAGACACAGTATATTGCACTGAATTTATCTCGGGAATCACTTTTTATACAGTCAAATGAGTTCTTCCGTTCCCACGTTGTGGCGTTTTCATCCAGACTTAAAGATCACTAGTAAGAAAACGCTTATTCAGAAACTTGGACGGAAAAACTGAGCTAGAAGCCATTTAATGGGACTCAACAGAAAGCCAATATCGGAATGGTAGCAGAATGACGGCAGGCCTTTACAGAGTGCAGTCAGCAGCGGTGATTCCACAACGGCATAACGAGCGAATGTTTACGATCAGAATTGAATGCTCAGGACTGCGACACCTCGTTTCATTCGTTTGCTACCACAGGCTGGTTTCACTCAAAAGAATTTATAAATAGTCCAACCGATACGTGAAACTACAATCGACTGAGACTACTGTTTTCGTTGGCCGCTTCCCATTGTTAGTGTGACGGGCTCACGTCAGGTGATTTCTCTCTCAAACACAAAAATGGCTCTGAGCACTATGTGACTTAACTTCTGAGGTCATCAGTCGCCTACAACTTAGAACTACTTAAACCTAACTAACCCAAGGACATCACACACATTCATGCCCGAGGCAGGATTCGAACCTGCGACCGTAGCGGACGCTCAGTTTCAGACTGTAGCGCCCAGAACCGCACGGCCACTCTGGCCGGCCTCTCTCAAACACAGCAACAACTTTTCACAGTGATTCATTAGGAATGGAAACAAACTCCTCTTTCGTTTTACTACACCTTAACTGAAACATTCCCTCGAGGATTAAAATTTTTAATAACTGAAAGAGGAGTTCTGCACTACAGACTTACGCTGCTGTAAATCGAACAAGAATGTGGGCAATTCGACAGAGTTATTGGGACCAACTATTGCTCTCTTCACGATTTGACGTCAAGGAGGCACAAGCAGAACTCAGAAAGTGTCAGAATGTTTCGTCTTCTCGTTCGCAATCCGGAAAGCGTAGCGCCCGTTATTTGCTTCGGCAGTAGCAACGTGCGTCACAGCTTTTATTCTTTCCGTTTGTCGCCCTGCGGTATAATAAAGAATTCAACACGTGAGAGCTGCAGCCGCTGGCGCCGCGAGTGGTTAATCGGGCCGTGCATCGCAGTGGTGCCAGGTGGCAGTCTGGCAGCGCACACGCGTCACGCACCGCCGCCACCGCCTGCCCTGCGTGTCTTATCAGCGTCGCGGCGCGCATGCGCGGTGACGCGCCCTGGCGTCAGCCCACCGCCGGCGACACGCCTCTGCCACGCCCTCTTCCCGCTCGCTCTTTCTGCAGATCTGCATCTACACCCACGTCTACACGATGACTGCTCGGACCCACCGCGTCGCGGCCTTTAGCGCCCGTATTAAAATTCAGCGTTATTCGTAGGTAGGATTTCAGAAGACTACTGCACGATTACATGACATACAGAAGAGATACCCGTAAAAGAGAATAGCGTATCTCTCCAAGTTATTAACTCGTACTACATGTGACGACGGTGTGCACTGTGTCGCAGGAAGTGTCAATACCGAGCGAGATGACACAGTGGTCGTCACACTGGATTCCCATTCGGGAGGAAGACTCTTCGAATCCTTGTCCAGGTATCTCGAATCAGGTTTCCGTGATTTCCCTAAATCGCTCAAGGCAATGCCGAAATGTTTCCTGTGAAGAGGCACACCCGAATCCCTTCCCCATCCTTCTGTCAATCCGAGCACGTGCTCGGTCGCTACTGAGCTCAATGTCAACGGGATGTTAAACACTAAGGTTACCTCTCTCTCTGTACCTCTCTTTTTTTTTCTTTCAATCGTCAATACGGGCACAAAATTCATTGAAATCGCTTATACAACTGGGCGGGAACAACAGCCCGCTTTCGAAATCTGTTCATTGGACTGCCCATCTGCAGGCACGGACGATACTGAACCGCCAAAGAAACTTCTATAGGCATGCGTATTCAAATACGAAGATGTGTAAACGGGCAGAACTCGGCGCTGCGGTCGGCAACGCCTATGTAAGACAACAAGTGTCGGGCGGATATTTTACATCTGTTACTGCTGCTAAAATGGCAGGTTATCAATATCTAAGTGAGTTTGAACACGGTGTTACAGTCAGCGCACGAACGGTGGGACACAGCATATCCGAGGTTGAGTACTGTGTATATCAGGAATCCGATAAAAAAATCTCCGTCACCGCTGTCGCCGGAAAAATATCTTGCAACAACGGCAGCAACGACGACTCAAGAGAGTCGTTCAACGCGGCAGAAGTGCAACCCTTCCACAAATTGCTGCAGATTTCAGTGCTGGGCCATTAGCAAGTGTCAGCGTGCGAAACATTCAACGAAACATCTTCGATACGGGCTTTCGGAGCCGAAGGCCCACTCGTGTACTCTTGATGACTGCACGACACAAAGCTTTATGCCTCGCCTGGGCCCGTGAACACCGACATTGGACTGTTGATAACTGGAAACATGTTGCCTGGTCGGACGAGTCTCGTTTCAAACTGTATCGAGCGGATGCACGTGTACGGGTATGGAAACAATCTCGTGACTGCATGAGCCATGCATGTCCTCAGGGCACTGTTCAAGCTGGTGGAGGCTATGTAATGGTGTGGGGCGTGTGCAGATGGAGTGATATGGGACCCCTGATACGTCTAGATACGACTCTGACAGGTGACAAGTACGTAAGCACCCTGTCTGATCACCTCCATCCGTTCATGTCCATTGTGCATTCCTAGGAACTTGGCCAATTCCAGCAGGACAATGGAACACCCTACACGTCCAGAATGGCTACAGGGTGCCTCCGGCAATACTCTTGTGAGTTTAAACACTTCCGCTGGTCACCAAACTCCACAGACATGAACATTATTGAGCATATCCCTTCCAACGTGCTGTTCAGGAGCTCCATTTCCCTCGTACTCGTACGGATTTATGGGTTGAAAGTGTCAGTTCCGTCCAGCACTTCTTCAGACGTTCACCAAGTCCGTGCCACGTGGTGGTGCGGGACTTGTGCGTGTTTTCGGGGGCCGTACACTATATTAGGCAGGTGTACCAGTTTTTTTGGCTCTTCAGTGTAATTCGATCTGCCAGTATGAAACGGATGATTGTCTACATGTTGTCACACGCCTGCCCCCTAGTGCAACTATACCACGTTGTGTTTTACAAATCGAAAGTTTTAGTGTGTCTCTATCTACAGATATGTGTAATTTTTATGACGTTTGTGTAAAGGACGATTAAAATTGTCCCGTTTGAAGGCCACACTAACCCCTTGCCCACATGTCGGTACTCATATATCCGCATTGGAGTGTCGCTTGGTTGCATATACACTGCAGCAACGCACTCAGACGGAAATTTTTTGATTGCACCTTAGTAGTTTTCGCACAGGCGTCTTCTCAAACCATGAAGGTACGTATGATTAGATCTCTATGAGATGACTAGTGTTACGAAAAGGACTTAAGCATAAAACGGTTTTTTTGGAGAAGACTCATGATAAATGCCGTTTCTGAGCATACATTTTGTACTCAGTACAGAGGATGGCTAATGTGCCTTGGGACATCCCATTGATGGGACGAGTGTTAGAAAGATGTTATGATTTCGTACGTTTTACGGACTATGGCCTTAGAGAAAGACATAAAATAATTGGGATGTGCTAATAGCCTCGGTCTATGTATATGTCTCCGTTATGTGGACCATCTCCTGGCACCGGAAAGAAGTTGCCTTGGCATCATACTTTCTGATGTGTTAATCATATGCCTTAGCTGTTGTGAAGCCATCGTACAACTGCCTCATGAATCACTACGGAGAATCTCACACGTAATTTGTCGAACGTGTTCCGGGAACATGTTACTCTGTCATCAAGTCCCAAGCAACAAGAAAATACAATACAATAAATGCCACTACTACATATACTGACAACCCTGTAAATACGCATGTTGTCCTGTAGTATGACGTACCTGAAATTACTCTGCCATTTGGCAGCCTCAAAAGTAAAAAGCCAGCAACGAAGACGGGTTGTGAAATATAACACACTCTTCAACATCTCATGTTCGTGTGAACTGAAGACAGCTGTCTCCACATACCAAAGACAGTGGTATCCTGTAACATAGATCACTGAAACGATGCTATTGTCTATAGTAAAATCTCTGGATGTTACATGTCAAGTACTACAGAATCCTAAAAAAATAATCACCTGCGTTGCTATGTGTGCATCCATTAGACTGACCAATAGGGAATATTAAAACTTAACGCTGCTAAGCAGAATGAATTCGTGGCTGTTTTTCAATGAGAACAACGCTGAAGTGTGCCCAGAAATGCCCCTCGAACACTTCCGTCTTCTCTTTTAACACAATGACGCACTCTTCTCTCAAGCCTCAAAAAGTATTTCCTTCCTCTAAATTTGACTGCATCACAGACACCATGAATATATTTTACTTTGAAAAGAAAGGATGGTTGTTGTCAAAATTCGAGGAAGCAGAGATTTTTTGCGCTTGAACACACCGTGTTAAACGGCATATCTGGACCCACTTTAGCGAAGTCTTGTTGAGAAGAATATACCGACCTGCTCTGCTTAGCGGCGTAAAATTTTTATGTTTCTTTTGCTCATTCTGTATGGATGCATACATGGAAAGATAGATACATTACCGGTTTAATAGTTCTTAGGATAGGCCAGGACTTCACATGAAATGTTCAAAAATTTAACCATCATACCCCAAAAATGTAGAAATACGATGGGGACAGATATGGAATGAATGGAGGATACTTCAGGGCTTCCCAGCGGAGCTTCTGCAGCGTTCCCAAACAACCTTGGCATTGCGTGGGCGGGTGTTTTGTTGACGGGTTGTTTCCACTGCGCTGATAAGTTTCACTGGCAAGCCTTTACACATCCTCCATTCAGTCCCGACGTTTTCCCACGAAATTTCTATGTTTCGAGCCCTGAAAAGACATTAATAAATGAAGATTTGCTTGGCAAGCAGAGGTGCACGCCTGGGTACAATTATGGTTTCGTAGGTAATCGCAAACATTTTTCCATGAAGGCATTGACCGCCATGTCTCACAGTTTAATAAATGTATTAACACTTGTGGCGATCCGTTTTGAAATAATAGACTAAAATCTTAACTTACTTTCTTCCGGCAGATTCGTTCTCATTTGACTGAACCTTATAGAGATTTATTTGGTTGGCAAACAATGGAAAATCAAGGATGGAATGTAACAGTATAACGAAAAGGATAGTTGCTACTCGTCATATAGCGAAAATGCTGAGTCACAAACAGGTTCAACAAAAACACTGTCACACACACACACACACACACACACACACACACACACATCCACTCAAGTCACACACACACGACCACGGCCTCTGGCAGCTTAAGCTTCAGTCAGTATGTTGTGACCATCTTTTTATTGTGCCTATCTGCGACTCAGCATCTTTACTTGGTTGTCAGTATTTATAGTAGTGCGATTTACTGTTTTGTGTTGTGTCGTTTTATAGAACTTGATGAGGGGATGGCATAGTACCGAAACATGTTGTGACAGACATATCACACGCTCGACAACTGGTGTATACCATTCTCAGAACTGACAGTTGCCTGAATATTGACTTAAAAAGGCAGATTATAGTGTGTAAGCGTGCAAACATCCTTTTGTATTAAATATATTACAGCTGTGGAACAGAACCTTTCAAAAATATTTCATAACCTGCTGAGATATTATTTTGGACGCTCAATGGTCGGAGAGACGCAGTGTTGTCGGGAGGTTCTTCTGGTATCACTACCTTTTCTCCGCTACATTTTCCATTCAGGAATGGCGCTTTGGAAGTATGAATATGGGCAAACCTTTGTATTAACTTAAAGTTCCCTGGTTTTCTCGTCGTCATCGTTTTGCGAGACCTGTGTAGAAGAAAGCAATATGTTTCCCGACTCTTCCTGGAACGTACGTTCTAGGAATTTCACCTGAAGAGATACCCTCGTTGCGCACCACGTCACTCCTAGCGTCTGCCATTGGAGCTTTTTGAGCTTTTCCGTAACCATCTCAGGCCGGCTGGAACATCCCGGGACAAAACGCGCTGATCTTCGTCGGATCTTCTCTGTATCTTCCGTTAATCCAACCTAGAGTGATGAGTAATACTTAAGAAATGGTCGAACAAGTTTTTTGTAAAATACTTCTTACGTGAATGAATTACATTTTATTACGATTCTTCCAACGAATCTCGTCCTTACGCATGGTTTCCCTACAAGGTACGGCGGCTGTTCAATAAGTAATACAACATATTTTTGTCTCGGCCAAAATCTGTTGAAAAAACGCGGAATTTGTCGTAGGACATCGTGGAATATGCCCCTTTCAGTCCGTATAGTTTCATGAAGATCCCCTAAGTGACGATGCTGGACGTAGCTGTGAGTTTCATGCAGAGAGCTGCCATTGAGTTTCTGTAGGCGGAAAACAAGGGCATTGCAGATATTGATAGGTCTATGAAGACCTGACAGTGAACAAAAGCACGGCGAGTCGTTGGGCGAAGCGTCTGTCACCATCGCAACAAGGTGGCCCAAACCTGTCCAACATCCCGCGTGATGGCCGGCCGCAAGCAGTTGTCCTGACCGCAGGAAATTGGAGAAACCAGTTCATCGTGTTGGTCGCCACAGAACCCCTCCTCCTCCGTTACAACGCAAGGCCTCACGCGAGTCTCAGCACTGAGCTCGCAAATCTTCATTGGACTGTTCTTCTTCATCTCGCACCTCCAACGCCGACCGGTAGAGTCGTACTATGCGGACATCTCTCACAACAAAGTGGCGTATGACGTCGCACTGAACGGAGATTATGATGAAAAATAGGGTTTTCTAGCCAAAAGAGTGGGGCATAATATGGTGTATTGGAATCTGGAATAAAACGAACCTCATCTGAGGAAAAAAAAGTGTTGCGTTTACTCATTTAACGCCCGTCATTTCACTTTAGATCTCTCCCGATGGTTACTTGTAGGTCTTTTACGGTTGTTACGTTCGGCACTTATTTTTCGCCAACAGTGTAATCGAACAATAGGGAATTTAATCGCCCATACATATTTATTTTCGTTTCTGTCTACATTTAACTACAGTCTACTGATACTTTACAACTTTCCAATAGACAACTGAGAATGAAGTCGGGGAGGAAGCTCCTTGATTCACTAGTGTGGATTATGATTAAACTTCTCTTCTACACAGGTGACTCTAATTTGTGTTCAACAAAGAAGTTGGAGGTCAGGTTAAAGAAATGAAGGAATATAAATTCTCGAACCATTGAGTGACTCCATTGTTCTTCTATGATTTGACATTGTTAGCAGCAGAGTTCTTGGACAGGCAGTCAAGGTAACTGTGAAGATAGCTTGAGTAACGTAAGGAAGTCTTCAATTGGTCGAAGAATGGAGGAAATACAAAAATTTTCAGAGTTAGAAATACAGTGATGTAAATCACTCAGAAATGAATAAAATGGTTGCAAGAAAAATGGGAAGAAATCGATAAAGATATTGTCATCGGAGGACTGGGTCAGCTTGAGGAAAAGTGGAAGTAATCTTCGGTGACGTTAAAAGCAAAGTCGTCAACATTAAGAGTACAATTCCACTCTTTAACATGAAAGGAAAGAGGAGACAGATGAAAATAGTACACTCAACACGAATATCATTTCTTTATTGTTAATATTCTTTACTTTGTACTTTCTTTGGTTTATTTCCAATCCATATTCTGTGCCCATTACTCTATTCATTCCGTCCAACATATTCTATTCCTCCAGGGGACGAATTGTCTGCTGATGTGCTGATTTGGAAAACATAAACGATAGACTATTACAGTGAAAGATTGACAGAGCTTTGGAAGACTTGAGACATTAGATCAGAGAGCATAGATAACATTTTTTTAGTAATTTAGTCATTGGGGGGGTGGGGGACCAAACCGTTTGTACAGACTGTTATTCAGCTTATTGTGCATAATCTATAATGCTGGAGACAGACCAACAGACACCGGGAAGACGGTTATCCACGCAATCCTGAATACATGAGGGACAGATATATGTGAGAACTATAGCACAAACCGCTTAACTTACCATGCATCGAAGTTACTGATAAGGATAATATATAGAAGAACAAAAAACCCAACAGAGAGGATATTTAGACAGAGAAAATGCAACGTTATTCTCAGGAAGTATGTATAAGTTACAGGGAAAGGCGGGTAATATACAATGTCTCCTACAACCAAGAGGAAGCAGTAAGAATGGATTAAAAAGGGTATAAGACACGGATGAAGTGTCTCTCCCTACTGTTCAACCTTTAAAACGGAGAAATAGTAACGGAAATAAGCACTTTATACTTGGGAGACAGATTACGATTCATGGTGAAAGAATGTGAATGATTAAATTCGCTAATGACATTGCTGTTGTCAGTGAAAGTGGAGTAGAACTACAGCATCTATTGAACAGAACGAATAGTCTAAAGAGCACAGAATATGGACTTGGAGAAACCAAAGAAAGACAAAACTATTGAGCATGAATAGTACCAGAAATAACATTAGCGATGAACTAAAAATCAAAATTGCGATCACAAAATAGACGAAATGAGTTAGTCTGCCACACTGGAAACAAAATAGTTCGATACGAACGAAGCAAAGAGGAACCAAAAAGCAGCCTGACACAGGCAAAGAGGACATTCGTGGCCAAAAGAAGTCTACAAGTCAAGGGTTAGATATCGTCCTTAATTTGAGGAAAAAATTTCTGCGGATGTTCGTTTCGAACACAGCATTGTATGTAAGTAAATCATGAACTGATGGAACATCGGAAAAGAAAAGTTTCAAGAGTTTGAGGAGTACTGTTATCGAACGTTGCTGAAAATTTAGTACACTAACAAAGTAAAAAATTGGAAGGTCCTACGCAGAATCGGCTAAGCAAGCTATGCATGGAAAACACTTGTGTAGAAGAACGGATAAGACTGCAAAATATTTGCTAAGGTGTTAGGGAATAAATCATGGTACCTAAAGGAGCCGTAGAGAGCAGATGCTGTTGGGTGGATGAATTCTGAAATATATAAAAAAGTATTCGAGGCTGCTGGATAGAAAAGCTAGTCTGAAAGGTGCAGCTGAAAGGGTACAGTACCGCCCGACATTGAAAATAGGTACAACATACTTCATTATTTTTGACAGAACAACACATTTTTTTCTAATAATAACTCAATTTCAATTAATACAGCGAAGCCGGATACCAGTGTGGGAAAGAATGACAATTTATTTATTTAATTGATCACATATGCACTCCCACAAAATAAATCCCTACATCCAGTTTGGTGAGATCTGTGAAATGAATGAATGTATGGTCGTCTGCTAACCGCAGATAGTGAATGTGAATATATGATCATCTTTGAGACGATCCTTTGGCCACCTTTGGTGGGACCAAAGAGATGAAATTTACCTGAGCTTTGAGCGCCTGAAATGTGGCTGACCAATACAGTAGCAAGGTGGTTCCCCACTTCGGCAGAGGTGCGAGAGGACCTGAAAAACGGCCATGTTTCGGCACTCTGCCGCTGGATCTTGTGCTGTTAAGACCTGTCTTAGTTGTGCTCTGTAAAGACAAAAGAGTGGAGACATGGTATGCATGTGGAATATTTAAGAGTAGTTTGAAATAATAATTTCTCTATTTCAGTAACTTTTGTGGGGAGAATTAAATGTCAGGCAGGTAATATTAATGGGATCGTAATAATCTTCGGAAGTGACCAACGGTCACAATGAAACCATGTGTAGCAATAAGTTGAAATACTTCCATGTGCTTAAGTTAAGCTGAATTACTAGCGTATGTACTATAAGTTGAAATATTTAAGAAATAGTGTGTGCAGGACTTGAAATTAGAGGCGAGTACTTCCACGTGGTGAGTACTGTGTGAGTCTCAATCTGTGTATGAGACAAAGGATAAAGAGAAGTACTCGTCCATGGTATCAGTTGAGGACTCGTGTGTGTGATGAATATGTTCTTAATATTACTTTGCGAGATATGTTTCCGTGTGACACTTGATTCAAACTATAACACTCTGAGAGAGAAACAAGGTGAGTCAGCCGTCTATCCAGCAACGCCACTTGGCTTGCATTGCACAGGAAGACGTGCATATATCTCCAGAGTTCATAGTAGGAAAGTAGAATTACGAAGTGGGGCAGTGTCGTGTGAAACTGGGATGAATATTAATTGAAGTGGGAAAGCTGAAAGTGATAATGTTGTGACTATTCCCTGTGTAGTATTTCATGTTGTAGTGTGGTGTACGTCATGTAATTTAAGTATGTGTGGTTTGCAAGGGAGAGTAGCAAGGTAGTTTCAGAGGTAGTGGGTTATGCGTGTTCCTTTTGTACTGCTCGGTCTGGAGGTAAGTTTCGTGATGATGATTGTGAGAGTCGATGTGTGAGAAATAATAAAAGATCCACCATCCTATCCAGAAAGTGCACTGTAGCGTTAAATAATTACGAGACCATAAGATAGAGATTCACCAATGTAAAGCCATGCCCACTGGGCGGAATTTCTCATGTGTTATTGTTGTAGGTTATAGAATTTGTGTGTTTAGGTTATAGAATTTATCGGAATAAATAAGATGGTGAAAAAAAAAAAAGATTGGTGGCCTTTTCCTTCGAATTGTATGTTGTCATGATATCCAGAATTTATAATGTGTGCGCCACTCATATTCAGTGCGATGGCCACGTGTTGATAAAAGCCGTTAAATAAAAAATAAAGGATAATGTGGTATTGCCAGTGCGTAGTGAACAGTCAGAGTTCTGTAAATTACTGATAGTCAGATGTGCGTTTCCGTTGCGTATTATTCATACAGGAGGATAATTTGTAACATAATTGGGATTCCGAGAGTTCATGTTACTCGATAAATAAGAATGAATCCACTCGCTTGGCAGACCACTCATCTTGCAGGCTTGACTGCTTGATGCCACAGTATGAGCAAGGCATGTGGGTGCCTCTGACAGTAAAGGAAGTCGTTGCTGAATCCCCTCCCCTCCACAAAAAAATCCTCAACTGTAAAGTTTTTTGTAAACACATTTGGGGGTTTGAATATGATATTCTAGCGGAGAGCATAAAAATAGACTATGGACGTTCAGTTGCGAATACGTAGGTTGCTGAAACGATCTGCCGGCCGCGGTGGCCGAGCGGTTCTAGGCGCTCAGTCCGGAACCGCGCGACTGCTACGGTCGCAGGTTCGAATCCTGCCTCGGGCATGGATGTGTGTGATGTCCTTAGGTTAGTTAGGTTAAGTACTTCTAAGTTCTAGGAGACTTATGACCACAGATGTTGTCCCATAGTGCTCAGAGCTATTTAAACCATTTGAAACGATCTATTACCACCGACGCAGAGGAATTCGTCTGTCTATCGTGTGGGCGATGCTTCCTGCTGGTGCACCGGTTAGACCTTATATGGGGAGACTTTTTGAAGTATACGGAACGTCAAATGACTTCTAGATAATGCTGAAAGGAACTGAAAATTTATGTGTCTTTTCCAAGCAACCAATGATCACAGAACCATCGTTATTTTTCTGTTCTTCGTAGACAATGAGTCGGAAAAAGTAAAAACAAATCCACTCGTAAGATCATCACGGTATAAAACAGCCTCAGATAGAGGAGAGCGGTTGTTCGCAGAATTTGTAGGAACTAAAAAGGTTTCTAATGAAAACAACGTGCTTTCTCCAGGCCCGATTGGCAGAGCCACTCGGCGAATGTCGCTGAGCCATGTGGCATACTTCCGCCGAGTATTGTAAACAACAATAACGAGATTTTCAGTCTGCAGCGGAGTGTGCGCTGATATGAAATTTCCTGGCAGATTACAGCTGTGTGCCGGACCGAGACTCGAAATCGGGACCTTTACCTTTCGCGGGCAAGTGCTCTGCCAACTGAGCAACACAAGCACGACCCACGCTCCGCCCTCACAGCTTTAGGTCTTCCAGCACCTCGTCTGCTACCTTCTATACTTCACAGAAGTTCTTCTGTGAACCTTGCAGAACTAGCACTCGTGGAAGAAAGGATATTGCGGAGACATGGCTTAGCCACCGGCTCGGGGATGTTTCCAGACTGAGATTTTCACTCTGCAGCGGAAGAGCTTCTGTGAAGTTTGGAAGGTAGGAGACGAGGCACTGGCAGAAGTGAAACTGTGAGGCCGATCAATGAGTCGTGCTCGGGAAGCTCAGTTGGTAGAGCAAAGGTCCCGAGTTCGACTCTCGGTCCGGCACACAGTTTTAATCTGCCAGAAAGTTTCATTGTAAACAACAGTTACTAGATAGTCTTTCTATTTTAAAGAAAATTTGCTAATCTTGTTTCTATATAATTGAATGTTGTAATGACCTTATGCCTATTACTTTTCGAATGTATGGTTTTAGATACAATTGGAAAATAGAATAGCAGGTCTGAAAGTGGTTGTGGTAAATGACAAACGTGGAGCTGCGGTAGTAGTAGTGGCTGTAATTATCTTAAAACTATGAAGAAAAGTTGGATATCTGGAAATCGCAAGGTGAGCATAAAGCGTTTCCCTGATTACAAAAATATACATCTGTACGGTTTGCTGTAAATGGCAGTTTAACTCCTAGATTCTTTTATAGATATACGAGGGCTATTCCGAAAGTAAGGTCCGATCGGTCACGAAATGGAAACGACTATGAAAATCCGATAAAGCTTTGCACAGATGTGTTGGGTAGTGTCTCTAGTATAACCCCAGTTAGCATCACGTCGCTCTTCTCATTTCTGAGCTCGCAGTGAGTGCGTAAAGATGTCTAGAAAATAGTGTCTGCCGCCAAGTACGGGAGCCTGGTGAGAAATTTCCCCTGAAGCTATGCAGCTAACATTACATAACTGTCGTGCTGTTTCGTCTTCAAGACAATTCTCAGCCGCATTCTGCAGGGGCAATGAAGATGCTCCTGCATCGTTTTCAAATGGAAATGTGAGAGTACCCACAATACAGCCCGTAATTGTCTCCCTCTGAGTTTCAGCTCTGGTCACATGAACCGCTGGTTATGAAGACAACATTTCGGCACAAGACTACGAGCCGTAGGCCAGCGTAGAGAATTGGCGGAGAGCACTGGCGGCTGCCTTCTATAGCGAGGGTATGGGAAAGTTGGTACAACGCTACGATACACGTCTAAGTCGGGTCGGCGACTATGGAGATAAGTAGCTGCAAGGTGTATCTAACTGTTGCAAATAAAACATTTTCGATTTTTACCGTGGTTTCCATTTCGCGACCTATCGGACCTTACTTTCGGAATAGCCCTCGTACTTCCACGAGTACTCCGTTTACGTTCCATAAAACATCTGGCTGATACTCAATTTCTCTTCATGTCTTTGCTAGTATTTCATCCGTTACCGCCTCCACAGCAACTCATGTTCGTGCCGTAAACGTCTGCACATCAGTAACTGGTCAGCTAAACACTTTATCCTTTGTTATTGTTGTTGTCTTCAGTCCTGAGACTGGTTTGATGCAGCTCTCCATGCTACTCTATCCTGTGCAAGCTTCTTCACCTCCCAGTACTTACTGCAACCTACATCCTTCTGAATCTGCTTAGTGTATTCATCTCTTGGTCTCCCTCTACGATTTTTACCCTCCACGCTGCCCTCCAATGCTAAAGTTGTGATCCCTTGATGCCTCAGAACATGTCCTACCAACCGGTCCCTTCTTCTTGTCACGTTGCGCCACAAACTCCTCCCCAATTCTATTCAATACCTCCTCATTAGTTATGTGATCTACCTATCTAATCTTCAGCATTCTTCTGTAGCACCACATTTTGAAAGCTTATATTCTCTTCTTGTCCAAACTATTTATCGTCCACGTTTCACTTGCATACATGGCTACACTCCATGTAAATATTTTCAGAAACGACTTCCTGACACTTAAATCTATACTCGATGTTAACAAATTTCCCTTCTTCAGAAACGCTTTCCTTACCATTGCCACTCTACATTTTATATCCTCTCTACTTCGACCTTCCGCAGCTCGTGGGCGTGCGGTAGCGTTCTCGGTTCCCACGCCCGGGTTCCCGGGTTCGATTCCCGGCGGGGTCAGGGATTTTCTCTGCCTTGTGATGACTGGGTGTTGTGTGCTGTCCTTAGGTTAGTTAGGTTTAAGTAGTTCTAAGTTCTAGGGGACTGATGACCATAGATGTTAAGTCCCATAGTGCTCAAAGCCATTTGAACCATTTTTTTTCTACTTCGACCATCATCAGTTATTTTGCTCCCCAAATAGCAAAACTGCTTTACTACTTTAAGTGCATCATTTCCTAATCTAATACCCTCAGCATCACCCGACTTAATTCGACTACATTTCATTACCCTCGTTTTGCTTTTGTTGGTGTTCATCTTATATCCTCCTTTCAAGACACTGTATATTCCGTTCAACTGCTCTTCCAAGTCCTTTGCTGTCTCTGACAGAATTACAATGTCATCGGCGAACCTCAACGTTTTTATTTCTTCTCCATGGACTTTAATACCTACTTCGAATTTTTCTTTTGTTTCCTTCACTCCTTGCTCAATATACAGATTGAATAACATCGGGTAGAGGCTACAACCCTGTCTCACTCCCTTCCCAACCAATGCTTCCCTTTCATGCCCCTCGACTCTTATAACTGCCATCTGGTTTCTGTACAAATTGTAAACAGCCTTTCGCTCCCTGTATTTTACCCTTGCCACCTTTAGAATTTGAAAGAGAATATTCCAGTCAACATTGTCAAAAGCTTTCTCTAAGTCTACAAATGCTAGAAACGTAGGTTTGCCTTTCCTTAGTCTATTTGCTAAGATACGTTCGGTAATTTTCACATCTGTCAACACCTGCTTTCTTTGGGATTGGAATTATTATATTCTTCTTGAAGTCTGAGGGTATTTCGCCTGTCTCATACATCTTGCTCACCAGATGGTAGAGTTTTGTCAGGACTGGCTCTCTCAAGGCCGTCAGTAGTTCCAATGAAATGTTGTCTACTCCCGGGGCCTTGTTTCGACTCAGGTCTTTCAGTGCTCTGTCAAACTCTTCACCCAGTATCGTATCTCCCATTTCATCTTCATCTACATCCTCTTCCATTTCCATAATATTGTTCTCAAGTACATCGCCCTCTATATACTCCTTCCACCTTTCTGCTTTCCCTTCTTTGCTTAGAACTGGGTTTCCATGCGAGCTCTTGATATTCATACAAGTCATTCTCTTATCTCCAAAGGTCTCTTTAATTTTCCTGTAGGCAGTATCTATCTTACCCCTAGTGAGATAGGCCTCTACATCCTTACATTTGTCCTCTAGCCATCCCTGCTGAGCCATTTTGCACTTCCTGTCGACCTCATTTTTGCCTGCTTCATTTACTGTGTTTTTATATTTTCTCCTTTCATCAATTAAATTCAATATTTCTTCTGTTACCCAAGGATTTCTACTAGCCCTCGTCTTTTTACCTATTTGATCCTCTGCTGCCTTCACTACTTCATCCCTCAGAGCTACCCATTCTTCTTCTACTGTATTAATTTGCCCCATTCGTGTCAATTGTTCCCTTATGCTCTCCGTGAAACTCTGTCCAACCTCTGGTTTAGTCAGTTTATCCAGGTCCCATCTCTTTAAATTCCCACCTTTTTGCAGTTTCTTCAGTTTTAATCTACAGTTCATAACCATTAGATTGTGGTCAGAGTCCACATCTGCCCCTGGAAATGTCTTACAATTTAAAACCTGGTTCCTAAATCTCTGTCTTACCATTATATAATCTATCTGAAACCTTCTAGTATCTCGAGGATTCTTCCATGTATACAACCTTCTTTTATGATTCTTGAACCAAGTGTTAGCTATGATTAAGTTAAGCTCTGTGCAAAATTCTACCAGGACTTTATCCTTAATCCCACAAAAGCTGCCGAGAGGGGATATGTATGGTGAACGTGGTGGCCATGATGTTGGACCTTCTCTACCGATCCATCTGTCCAGAGAGGTTTCATCCAAGTCCTACAACCAAATGAAAGTGAGGCCGCGCACCATCTCGTTGGCGCAGTATCCATGACCGAAATTCCTGTAACTAATTTGAAACGTGAAATTCCAACATGTCTAGATGAACCACCGCTGTAGTGATAGGCTCGATGAAAAAGAACAGTCCAATAATTGTGTTGAGTACTAAGCCATACCAAACATTCACTTGCAAACTACCCCCGTTTGTTGTACCACTGTACGTGCTGTCTCCGTCCCCCAGACGTGGTCAGTACATCCGTTTACTTCCCCGGTCGTTGGGAAAAGTTGCTCCGTTGGAAAAACAAACTTTATGAGGGTAGTCATTGCTGCATGGATTCGTTCAGTACGTACCTGCCAACGCCAGCACGTCTGCAGCAGACACACTTTGTGTGCATGAAAGAGCAGCCGTTTGAGTTAAGCCTTCCCCACTGTGCTCTGCGGTGCGCCTGTTGCTCTAGAAACACAACGCGTTGAATTCCGAGGACTTGTTCAATCGCGTTACCTACGGTATCAACAGCGTCGTCACCAACTCCAACTCCTTTTCACCAACAATGACTATTTATACTACCCTTTGATGCTCTTCTCATTTGGCGGATATCGACCACAGGCACATCGGAACTGTCGCTGAACTGTACTGAGCTAACGTGTTTCATGAAACTGCATCAAAAATTGCGTTTTCTCGTCCATGAAACCGAGTAAGTTTCGTCAATTTCTAAGGGATTTTGGAGAAGTGTAGGGTCCAACCGACATAGTCACAAGCCCAGGAGAGGCACTGCAAGCGATGTCATGCTGTTAGCAAATGAACTCGCGTCGGTCGTCTGCTGTCATAGCCCATAAACACCTTTCACTGCACTGTCCTAACGGATAAGTTCGTCGTGCGTCCCACACTGATTTCTGCGGTTATTTCATGCAGTGTTGTTCGTCTCTTAGCATTGACAACTCTAGGGTAACGCCGCTGCCCTCGGTCGTTAAATGACACTATGTTGTCTGTGGTGAGAGTTTTTTTTGTGATCAGTCTTCTGACTGGTTTGATGAGGCCCGCCACGATTTTCTCTCATACAGAGTAGCACTTGCAACCTACGTCCTCAATTATTTGCTGAATGTATTCCAATCTCTGTCTTCCTCTATAGTTTTTGCCCTCTACAGCTTCCTCTAGTACCATGGAATTCATTCCCTCACGTCTCAACAGATGTCCTATCATCCTGTCCCTTCTCTTTATCAGTGTTTTCCACATATTCCTTTCCTCTCCGATTCTGCGCAAAATCTCCTCATTCCTTATCTCATCAGTCCACCTAATTTTCAACATTCTTCTGTAGCACCTCATCTCAAATGCTTCGATTCTCATCTGTTCCGGTTTTTCCAGAGTCCACGTTTCACTACCATACAATGCTGTACTCCAGACATACATTCTGAGAAATTTCTTCCTCAAATTAGGACCGATATTTGATTTTTGCCATTGCTAGTCTGCTTTTGATGTCCTCCTTGCTCCGTCCGTCATTGGTTTACTGCCTATGGCAGCAGAATTCCTTGACTTCATCTACTTCGTGGCCATCAATCCTGATGTTTCCTCGCTGTTCTCATTTCTACTACACTCCTGGAAATGGAAAAAAGAACACATTGACACCGGTGTGTCAGACCCACCATACTTGCTCCGGACACTGCGAGAGGGCTGTACAAGCAATGATCACACGCACGGCACAGCGGACACACCAGGAACCGCGGTGTTGGCCGTCGAATGGCGCTAGCTGCGCAGCATTTGTGCACCGCCGCCGTCAGTGTCAGCCAGTTTGCCGTGGCATACGGAGCTCCATCGCAGTCTTTAACACTGGTAGCATGCCGCGACAGCGTGGACGTGAACCGTATGTGCAGTTGACGGACTTTGAGCGAGGGCGTATAGTGGGCATGCGGGAGGCCGGGTGGACGTACCGCCGAATTGCTCAACACGTGGGGCGTGAGGTCTCCACAGTACATCGATGTTGTCGCCAGTGGTCGGCGGAAGGTGCACGTGCCCGTCGACCTGGGACCGGACCGCAGCGACGCACGGATGCACGCCAAGACCGTAGGATCCTACGCAGTGCCGTAGGGGACCGCACCGCCACTTCCCAGCAAATTAGGGACACTGTTGCTCCTGGGGTATCGGCGAGGACCATTCGCAACCGTCTCCATGAAGCTGGGCTACGGTCCCGCACACCGTTAGGCCGTCTTCCGCTCACGCCCCAACATCGTGCAGCCCGCCTCCAGTGGTGTCGCGACAGGCGTGAATGGAGGGACGAATGGAGACGTGTCGTCTTCAGCGATGAGAGTCGCTTCTGCCTTGGTGCCAATGATGGTCGTATGCGTGTTTGGCGCCGTGCAGGTGAGCGCCATAATCAGGACTGCATACGACCGAGGCACACAGGGCCAACACCCGGCATCATGGTGTGGGGAGCGATCTCCTACACTGGCCGTACACCACTGGTGATCGTCGAGGGGACACTGAATAGTGCACGGTACATCCAAACCGTCATCGAACCCATCGTTCTACCATTCCTAGACCGGCAAGGGAACTTGCTGTTCCAACAGGACAATGCACGTCCGTATGTATCCCGTGCGACCCAACGTGCTCTAGAAGGTGTAAGTCAACTACCCTGGCCAGCAAGACCTCCGGATCTGTCCCCCATTGAGCATGTTTGGGACTGGATGAAGCGTCGTCTCACGCGGTCTGCACGTCCAGCACGAACGCTGGTCCAACTGAGGCGCCAGGTGGAAATGGCATGGCAAGCCGTTTCACAGGACTAGATCCAGCATCTCTACGATCGTCTCCATGGGAGAATAGCAGCCTGCATTGCTGCGAAAGGTGGATATACACTGTACTAGTGCCGACATTGCGCATGCTCTGTTGCCTGTGTCTATGTGCCTGTGGTTCTGTCAGTGTGATCATGTGATGTATCTGACCCCAGGAATGTGTCAATAAAGTTTCCCCTTCCTGGGACAATGAATTCACGGTGTTCTTATTTCAATTTCCAGGAGTGTACTTGTCATTACCTTCGTCTTTCCTTGATTTACTCTCAATCCATACCGTGTACTCATTAGACTGATTATTCCGTTCAGCGGATGATGTAATTATTCTTCACTTTCACTCAGCATAGCAGTGCCATCAGCGATTCGTATTATTGATATCCTTTCGCATAGAATTTTGATTCCACTCCTGAACCTGACATAATGGCTCAAATTTGGAATTCTGTGGATCTCGGAATATTGAATGCCCTAGCGGTTTTCGAAATGGAATGTCCCGTGTATCTATCTGCAACTACCATTCGGCGTTCAGAGTTTGTTAATTGCTGTCTTGCAGCCTTTTCAAGTGTCAGCACCGCCAATGCACTGCCCTTTTGTGACTTGTGATGCTGCCGCCATTCGTATGCGTGCATATCGCCGTGAGATGACATTCGTCACCTTGGTGTGTGTTGTTAAGCAGCCGCCTCCTTAGCTGTCGGCCGCGCTAACTCAACGGCGGCTCGGATGAGCTCGCCCCCGCGAGTAGACCACCTACACAACAGTCGGTTGTTCAGAATTCACGTATGAAGACCCCAGAGCAGTTCCATCAACTCACCACGAATTCTCGAAGAAATGGACTTTGAAGTTTTCCTACCATTTTTCATACGTGAAAGTAAGGTCGACTTCAGGCAAGCACTCTGTACTAGTGAGCGCGCCTGCCACACAGAGGGCGGAAGATTGACATTTTTAAACAGAGCTGCATGTTTTACGAGCATTTATGTGAAGCGTAAAATACATAAAGATGCAAGAAAGTTAAATATGTAAGTTTTTTCTTTTTTTAATTTAAACTATCTTTTATAAAAGGATGGAAAAAATCTACGCAAAAATAGTGAGCAAATCGAGATTCGATCCAGCGATTGATAGTCTCGCTCACTAACGAATTCTTTTTCCGTCTTATGTATTTTTTGCCTCACAGAACTACTCGTAGGACATGCACTTTGTTCAAAATTGTGAATCCGTATCCGTGGAGGGTCGAACCCCACACCCACCTTCACATGACAGGCGAGTGCACTAGAACAAAGCCGTTATACTTGTCTGACAATCGACCTTACTTTAATGTATTAGAGTTGGTCGAAACGTTCAAAGACAGTTTACTCGAGAATTTTCGAGAATTGCATCGACTCGGTTTGGTTGATAGATATTTGAGTTCTGAACATCACATACAATAAATCTTTAAAGAAAATATAAAAATCCGATCGGCGTGTGGTCTTCTTCTCAGTCGTTGACCACCGATAGCTGGCTGTTACGTGGGACATGGACGCTATAAGCAATTGCCGGAACTGAATATCAGTTTGAGTTAGCGTGTGTATTGCTAATCGGTGAATCTACATGTCTTAGAAACATGTCGCTTATTATTTGGTGGAAGAGGCCTTGGTCTGCTGCTTGGTATCTACAGAAATCACGGTCAAAGTGGAATGGCTGAGCTGTATGGACTTGTATGGTGAACACTTTAATGTATAGACTGTATGAGTTTCTATTTGGAGCCATCTTTTGTGCTGTAGGGTTCTTCGTACTGTTTGTTTTAGGCTTGAGTTAACCCCACTGCTATTTAAAAGGAGTTGACCGATCGTGCGAACTTACATTGGTAAACTTTTTATGTCACTTTTATTTCTATCTTTTGGCTTTGAGCCCTGCTGATAATTTGTGAACGTGATACGAATTGCTTCTGTAAATTGTTGAGTAGTCAGCGTAAATGCAAGTTCCATCTACCTCTCTTCGTTACTTCACGCCTTGTGTATGTTTCTGCCTACTTGGTTCGAGCCCAGTTTGCAGTTTACTTATATTATCTGTGCCGGTTCAATGCTCAGGATTAAATTTACTACTTGTTGTTCAGATGGACATCGGTTTTTAAATATTGTTTATACATAATTTATCGTTGCTATTTTTTCTCCACAGTGTTTTCTTTATAGTGGCTCTTTGCCTGCTATAATCGGGTAACTAAATGCTTACTCATCTTGCATTTACAATTACGGAACACTTGTTAACTGTAATGGTTTTCTCTCTGGCTTCATTCATATCATGTTTTATTAATCATAATCTGAAAGAAATCGACAGGAGTGGCGTGAAGCAACTGTGTTCCTAATTTTAAAATGTGTTGTCCGTCTGGCGCACTCATTTCAGTTTCTGAAACTTTATGTGTTAATGAAATACATAAATATTTGGAGTACCGGTTTTTAAAAAAAGTAAGTTTGTATTTTGTGTTTCAAGTCTTACGTGTTTGTGCCCTGGCACCTTAACAGTCCCAGCTCATCGCTCATCGTTTGCTACAGCATTTCAGGGAGGAAGTTTGGCAGGTTAAGAAAGTGCTTCTATAACAGAACTTATCCGTCACGTGCCAAATACAGTTATAGAGTGGACAGTATCACAGGAAACGAAGAGGTGCAGTCCATTTCGACCTGATTACGGCCAATATTACATGTATGCATTCCAATACTCAATTTAGTTCTCAATCGGAGTGCCAAACAATAATCTTTGCAGCCAAACAGTCTTCATCAAATCACTCATCCACCGATCGAGAGTTTGTGAAAACTATGCTGAATAGGTAAATTTACAGTGGTATATTACAAAAAAGAAATACAATTGTGACCATTACAGATGCCTTGTGTGACGGTGGCAAAGCAACAAATATCAAACTGGCATGAAGTGTGTGACATGCCTCGATGCATTAAGGCGATAAATATGTCCTGTCAGAGAGATCGCTACAACTTACTCTTTCAGCGAGATAACGCAAGATCCCACGTTGTTCGTAGCACCCTGAGGTACTTCGATAGAGAGGGTGTTTGACTGTTGCCATGACCAGCATTTCAGCGCAGCCACACGAAGTAGATACGGTTGACGCCATCTCACGCATATATGGCGTTTTGATGTTGGTTCTCTGTTGTCAGACAGTGTTACGGCTCGTGTAAGAAGGAAGAGCGTCTACCAGCACGTGACGGAATTCGACAGCGATGCCGTCGTGCCCTGTGAAGACTGCAGTTTCTCTTTCTGGGATATCCGACAGCTATCATGTGAACGTGGAATTGATCGGTTCAAGAGCGCCATACTAAATAAATATCGTGCAAGATTTGATTGGTCCTACGCGACTAACACTCGATAGGTCAGATATATTGTTCACTAGGCCGTGAAGCACCGAACAACCACGTCGCGTACCTGAATGAGGAAACGGTCGTGTTAGCAACAATACGAGTTGCCACAAGGACCATATGATGATTTTTCGGTCACTGTAGTCTGTCGGCACGGCGACCCCTGCTGCAGCCGCCGTCGACGCAGCAGCACAGAGAGACACGTCGAGAGTGGTGTGCGCTACAAGGCTCTACGCAGCAGTGGCGACATTTCGCCTTCCCACAGGAACTTTGGTTTTGTGCGCAGCATCACGGTGTACTTACCTGCGTTTGGGCTCTGAGGAGAATGATCGTTTACAGGTCGCATTCGTCATCATTCAAAGAGTCCAGCACATGTCGTGACCACATGGGGTGCAAATACTATCAGCTCTGGTTTGCAGTGCCGCTAACTTGGACAGTAGCCACACTGTTTCGGATGCATTAAGGCGATGAATATGTCCTGTCAGAGAGATCGCTACAACTTACTCTTTCAGCGAGATAACGCAAGATCCCACGTTGTTCGTAGCACCCTGAGGTACCTCGATAGAGAGGGTGTTTGACTGTTGCCATGACCAGCACGTTCTCCGTCACGAGTTCCCATGAAACTGTCACGTCTCACTCGCTAGCCACTACGACTGACGGATTCTCCATAAAGCTGAAGAAACGTGAAGTACTTGTAATATTTCTGGCTTTACAGCCATCGTATTCGGCTACAAGCCCTTAGGTATGTGGTTTGAGGTACCGATGGCAAATGGTTTGTTCGGTACGGGTATCGTGAGAAAGACCGCCTAAATTGCAGCCCTTCTCCGAGATTGGTTGCTGCGTTCCGAAGTAGCGCACCAAAACGATCTGCTATTAATATTAGAAAAACTAAACAACGTATTTACTTCCGTTTCATATTGAAATATCTGTCAATAGCCTGCCATCATTCCATTATTTCATAAGGTTTAATAATCAGCAGAATAATAAACAACTGCTAAACGAAAAGTCAGACGAAGCAGTTGGGGATCTTTGGATCGCGCCTGACTTGGATGGTGGGAGAAGTGGTTCGGGTCTAAGGTTAGAGATGGTTGGGTAGTTCGGAGGACACAAATTTCGTCTGCTGCGGTCGCTGTCAGTTAAGACTTCATTAGCAATGTATGGTTTTGTGGACATTTCGTTGAGAATAGTGTGATAGTAATTACGAAAATACGGAGTTCATTGTTTTGTTGAAGGATGGAATGTAATTGTGCGGTTTCTCATGTTTTGCTTATAAAAAGACGAGTGACATAAAACATGCGTTCGTAACTAAGAGTTTATTACAGCCTCAGTATAGCGAAATGTTATCTTCAAAGTCAGCGGTTCACGTGAGCAGAGATGAAAGTCAGGACGAGCCAATTACGGGCTGTGTTGTCGGTGATCAAACGTTGCAGGAGCATCTTCATTGCCCCTGCAGAATGCGGTCGAGAATTTTAACGAAGAACGAAACGCATGACAGTTATGTTAAGCAGGCTGCACAACATGAGGCGAAACCTCTCACCTGGCCCTCATACTTGGCGGTAGACACTATTTCTGGGCATGTTTATGCGTTCATGTGCACTCAGAATTGAAAAGAGCAACATGGCGCGATCGACGGGCATACTAGAGACACTACCCAACACACCTGTGCAACTTCATCGGATTTTCGCAGTTGTTTCCATTTCGCGCCCGATCGGACCATACTTTCCAAATGGCCCTCGTATTTCCTCAGCAGTCTGAAATATATCAGTTCAAATCAAATTCAACGTCGTTATTGAGTATGTTGGCCACTATTAACATACGATATTTCGTCAGTCATTGAAGAACAAATTGCAAAATAACACTGGCAGTCGCAATGCATACAGACACGGGAGGGTAATATCCCTCGGCGCTTTTGAATAGTGCCCTTTCTGTAATACTTTATTACAAATATGAACACAATATAAATTCCCTACTTGGGACGCTCATTAATATTGTTTAATCCATTCTCCTACTTTAATGATTTGTTCGCGGGTTAAAATTACATACTAACGGACGCCATATGCAGACTGTTGAATATAAGGTAATCATTTCGTTTCACGCTCGCTGCGCCCGCTTAAGTCTTCCGATCCTTAGGTCTCAAGCTGTGCTCGGCTGCAAGCCGCCGTCGTTATTGAGTATGTTGTCGGATATTTTTATACCCATTAGTCCTTTGATCACGGTATTCCAGAAACCATTTGTTCGTCTGATGACAGATACCTCGTCGAGTGCAGTTCGTTGTCTGGAGGGAAGCTTACTTGGAATCAGTGATACAGACAGTAGCGTTTCTTTGTGTGGCCGGGAACAGCAACTATGCGAGAGTCACCACTTGAAAATGGTCGAGGAGCATTCGTCCCGAAAACTCGTGCTTATTTAATCTCTTGACACGACTGGACGCTCGAGAAAATTTTTATCAGCTCGTATTGCCGTGAGAGCATGCATTCGTACAGCAGAGTAGTCATTCGTGTTCGTGGGTGTCAGTAGTCCGCAGCAGTCAGAGTGGGCAGAGAGAGAGCGAAACGACAAACAGCAGGCACAGGCGAGCCGCGTGGAGCGGCGTGGGTCGCGCCGCAGATGCACGCGCCCTGATAGCCGGCCGGCCGCCTTATCACGTGGGCCGTGGGCCGCCGCCTTGCTAATGTGCTCTCCCGAGGGCCACTTTGCCCTGGGGCACCGCTGAGCGGTGTGAACGTTTCGGCTTCGTGTTTACGATCGGCGTCGAAATCAAGACGGTCGGTGGTCTCAGCAACTATTTTAAACATAGCGTGTAATACCATTACGGGTTCGTGAGGCCTAGTGGTCTGTACCGTGTACCTGCCAGTATTCGTCTAATGGTGACTGTCGTGGGCGAGCTGCGGGGTTCGACGAGGTCATAAATGTGCAAACATAAACCCTAATAAATGGTTCAAATGGCTCTGAGCGCTATGAGACTTAACATCTGAGGTCATCAGTCCCCTAGAACTCAGAACTACTTAAACCTAACTAACCTAAGAACATCACACACATCCATGCCCTGCGACCGTAGCGGCTCCAGACAGAACGCAGCATGTCATTCTCAATGGATATAATTCCGAAGTAAGAGTGATTTCAGGTATGCCGCAGGGGACCGTTGCTATTCTCAATATACATAAATGATCTGGTGGATGACATCGGAAGTTCACTGAGGCTTTTTGCAGATGATGCTGTGGTGTATCGAGAGGTTGTGACAATGGAAAATTGTACTGAAATGCAGGAGGATCTGCAGCGAACTGACGTATGGTGCAGGGAACGGCAATTGAATCTCAATGTAGACAAGTGTAATGTGCTGCGAATACATAGAAAGAGAGATCCCTTATCATTTGACTATAAAATAGCAGGTCAGCAACTGGAAGCAGTTAATTCCATAAACTACCTGGGAATACGCATTAAGAGTGATTTAAAATGGAATGATCATATAAAGTTGATCGTCGGTAAAGCAGATCCCAGACTGAGATTCATTGGAAGAATCCTAAGGAAATGCAATCCGAAAACAAAGGAAGTAGGTTACAGTACGCTTGTCCGCCAACTGCTTGAATACTGCTCAGCGGTGTGGGATCCGTATCAGATAGGGTTGATAGAAGAGATAGAGAAGATCCAACGGAGAGCAGCGCGCTTCGTTACAGGATCATTTAGTAATCGCGAAAGCGTTACGGAGATAACAGATAAACTCCAGTGGAAGACTCTGCAGGAGACACCCTCAGTAGCTAAGTACGGGCTTTTGTTGAAGTTTCGAGAACATACCTCCGCCGAAGAGTCAAGCAGTATATTGCTCCCTCCTACGTATATCTCGCAAAGAGACCATGAGGATAAAATCAGAGAGATTAGAGCCCACACAGAAGCATACCGACAATCCTTCTTTCCACGAACAATGCCAGACTGGAATAGAAGGGAGAACCGATAGAGGTACTCAGGGTAACCTCCGCCACACACCGTCAGGTGGCTTGCGGAGTATGGATGTAGATGTAGATGTAGACTGAAGCGCCTAGAACCGCTCCGCCACCAGCGGCCGACTAAGCCCTAATAGGTGGAAAGACTCTTTATTGCGTAATTACGAAAGTACCAAACAAACACTGGAAAAAAAAAATAAAAATGAAGCTCTCACATCTATTAAAAATATACGAAAATGCGTACAAATTGTTTTTAAGTGGAACTATAACAAAAAACTAACAGTAGGAAAGACGTCACACTGAAATCTGTTGGAAGTATCCTCAGAAGTGTGATTCACCCACGAAGGGAGAAATGCAAAACAGTTCATGGTGGGCTTGCCCCCTCTCCCATCCCATCAGGTATGGGACTTTTAAAGAAGCAGCAACTACCGCACAACAAGTGTAAGACCAGAGTAAGGCTACTGACTGAAAGACATTTTTCTGTTGAAGTTCTCAGTGACAATATGACAATGGCAACACAATATTATCGAAAGATCCCCCCCCCCTCCACCCCCCATCCAAATAAAAGAAGTTTCTACTTGATATGCAGCTTACGACAGACATTGATACGAAAGATAGTGTCCAGAAACTCATGGGTGATTTAGGAACCCAAAGTGTGGATAGTTAAGCAGACGCGCCAAATTCTATTTTCAGTTGTTCCTATAAGGAGGAGGACCCAGGAGTATTGTGATAGTTTAATTCTTGCACCACTGTGAAGACTACTGACACACAGGATGGTTTCCGAAATGGGAACAAAGTGCATGAAACGGTCCGCTACAGGATAAGGAGTAAAGAAGGTCGTATGGACACACGGCCGGAAACACGTTGCAAAGGAGGTCATAAAAGGTATTTGTCAGTATGGGTTTCAATAGTTGAAAGCACGCATGAGAACACACCTAGCAAGTGGGAATGTATCGTCTGTAAGAATGGAATTTTGTAGCTTCGCACTCAAGAGGACAGTAATGTTATCAATGACTAGAGTGAGTCGATAACAGCAGTGATGCGGGTGCCCGAAGTACCGATATGTGCGTGCGCCGATTCTGGAGTGCTGCTAGCGAATGTGGAACCCTTACTGCTTAAACATAGACGATGCAAAGAAGAGCTGCGCATTTCGTCGCAGTTTTGCTAGCAAGCGCACAAGCGGCTCTGAGGTTCTCATTCAGTTCCGTTGGCAGACGCTGCACGAGAGGCATTGTTCATCACAGTACGGTTTTTCTGTTAAAATTCTGAGAGCGGTACGTTCCTACAAGCGCCACTAAATAAAGAGCTTCCTCTATGTGAAAAGGAAATTAGAGGTGGGAGTTCACACGATTACCTACTAACAAACGTTCTTCCTATTTACCATTTTCGACTGGGATAGTGGTATTTATACTAAGAACCCTTCTCGACACATCATTAGGTGGCTTGCGGAATTCAGATGCAGGTATAGGAGAGTGGATATTCTCTATGCGACTGCTAAGCTACTGACAATCAGACTACCAAATACTCGGGAAGCACAGACTTCTATACAAGAATGCTGTGAACTTGATCATAAGGCCTGTAGATGAAACCACTGCCGATTGTTACATTTCACAGAAACATGTCTGGATGAAAAAGAAAAAAAAATGTTTCTTCCTCAAGGCACATATTTTTCAAATGCCAATTTATTTGAAAACAAACACGGACAAAAAGTGAGCTATAGCCTCATATAGTACTACTACCTATGACATGAAGAATTATTATGTGGTGTTACAGTTGAAGTGCCAAGAAGTAAAAACGCTAGAATTTCATCCCTAAAATTTTTCAAAGCGACGTAAATCATTAACGTTCTCCACGTTGCAGCTACAAATTCGATGATTCCGGAACATTTTTACTAATCAGTAATGAACAATTTAACAATACCACCAAACACTTGGAAACACGATGAAATGCATTACGAAACCCAAAAGTAGCAGTAGCTTTCTTTTGCTGTAACAGTAGCGCCATCTGGCCTGTAACACTTGCTGCAAACCAATGAAATGCCCTTTTATTTACCTCTTCTTCAACGTTTTAGGCCAAGTTAATTCCAAATATCGACTGCAAATTTTTAATATGTTTATGAAACGCTTGGAAAAATCCGTCGTACTTTTGAACGGGACCTATCTTTACTAATAACAATCAAAATTTGCAGGGTGCTCGCGGAAAATCCTTACGTCGTATCAAAGTTACGTGACTTGGGCACTCAATGTATCTTAGCCAAAAAATATCTTCCGCGCACCCAAACGCTATCTGCGTATATATTCCTACCCCTTGGTTCTTTCCCGGGAATTAATAGCTCTACAAGTAACTAAATTAAAATGCATTTTCTTCCATCGTATCTCGAGTAAGGTAGAACGGTGAAAATATAGGTTATTCGACTGCAGTATTAGTTTGCTCAACGCGGCTGTTTCGTAATTAAATCGAAGCCACAGTGTGGGGAAAATAAAAGTGGCCCGGAGAACAGAGTTCCAGGGCACAAAGAGTCACAGTGGAGAACAGGAAATACGGTACTAACCTGACTACAGCAGATGTGAAAGTGCCCACCATTCATCTGTTGGCACTTGTGCAGGCACGTAACGGGGTGTTTTTTGACTTGTTCAAAACAGAAACTGTTTGATACCATTTTCGGACTAAGCGTTGCACGGCCCTCTTTGCTGGCACATTGACACCTCTAAACTTCTCGGTAAACAACTGAGCACACCGCTTCCCCGACTATGTTGTAACGTAACTTTCCGCAACGAACACCCGCAGCTCCACTGTGAGTAGTAGCATCCCATTTGCACTGCTTCACTCATACTGTGGCGTGGGCGTCACGGAGTGTGGTTATATGCATACAGTCACGTCCAGTCATATCCCCTTGTCCAATCCACCCTGTAGAACTGATCCGGAAAATACGTATCTCGTGCACCATAAGACAGGCAACCCATCTTATATCATCTGCTGGGTGTGTCTCAAAAGATATACAATTACTTCAATATGTTGTAACATCCAAACTAATTAAGATATTCACAGCATGCTTGTCTTACGTGACACACTGTCTCACAAACATTTTATGCCGTACAATCAATTTCAACATTGGCGCTTTTGGTGGCACGCATAACATCCAGTCTGTATTCAAGTTATCCTCACTGGACGCACGACATCCGCACCACTATGGTAATGTCAGTGACGATTCGTTTCTGCAAGTCACTGATGTGACTTCAGGCGTTTGGTAGACTCTAGCCTTGCCGTACCCCCACCGATGTATGCGGGAGGCGACTAGGAGACCAGGGAAGTGGATCACTCTCTTGCCAGTCCAGCGACCTGGAAGCACCTGACATGGAACATCTCGCACAGTCTGGATGCAGTGTGGCGGTGTACTATCTTTTTGGAAAACGATCATGTCTTGGCGATCATCCAGCTGTAGTAACGCAAACAGCTCCATCATATCAAAGTAACTGTTAGAACGGAATATTTCTTCTTTTGAACCTACGTGTCCGACATGGTCTGAATAAACCATCCACATATTGAGCGTTTTGTTGAACCGTTTTGATTGTTTCACTCGGGACAAACTAGAACACACACGGACAAAACTTCGTGAATTTGTTCGTCAGATAAGCCAAGCACTGTTTTGGTTCTACAACAGTTTGAGGTGCTGTGTATTTTGCAGGCCTGATTTATTTTGCCTGTCTTGTATCCGGAACCTGAAATCGTTTTTCCTCTGGCAAAGCACAGTCGGAACTCGGTAAGTACGTACCGGAGTGGAACTGATAAACCACCAACAGACGAACATTTAATCAGCCGAAAGCAACTGCCGACATATACGATAACGATTTTCTTTTTAATTTTTTATTACATCCTCGTGGCAAAGTATTTATTTATCGTCTAAAGACTAAAGCTGTAGTGTAGCAATCATATCTGATAAAACTAGGAAAAGGCCCGAAAGGAATTTCGAAATGACGAAGTAATTTCATTATTTACATAGTGAACAGTTTTCCGCCTTCTTTCCCCCTCTTTCATGTTCCGCGTTAAGGATACTAAATAATTCATGCGATGTGTATGCTAAGTAGAGGCCGTTTGCGGGGTTAGCCATGTTTATTCATTGGCAGAAAGCTGCAACCGGTTTGGTGAGATTTGCGATGGAGATTGTCTCCCTCCCAGTACTGTCGACCGCGCCAGTCACGCACGTGCCGCGTGCCGGCGACTATCGATCAGCCGCCACAGTCGATCGTGTGCGTGAACGTCCGCGCGCGCTCGCAAACACCTGGTCGTGGGGGAGTGGGGGATGACTGGAGGAAGGGGGAGGGGCAGGGGAGGGGTTCCGCGCCTTGTTTACACTGGGATGGCGCTCTCGATCGGAAAGCGACGGCAGGGGCGTGTCAGGAAATCACAAAACACCTGCAGCCTGCTGTGATGCCTGTAACAGCCAACTCGACGGCAACATAGAAGACACACGTTGGAAGATACACAATATATGTTCAAAGGTATCTGAACACCTACTAGTTATTAGGGTTTGCCTTTACGACGAGTTGAACTCCGCTAGGGATGCTTTAACTGAAGTGTGTCAATGTCTGTGGTGGAACGGCAGACCATTTTCCCTCAAGAGCCAAAACTGGAGAACGTAGTGATGTTGGACACTGGGGTGTGGAAGCCTAAAGATGAGCCGAGACATTGTGAGCACTGCACAGCGCGGCGTTCGATGTCGGCTGCTGGGGTTGCGGCCACCTGACGCTGCAACACAAGTGTGCGCGCGGAGCAAACACGGACGGGGGATCACCCCGCCGGCCGCTCTGACCGAGCGCTTCCAGGCGCGTCAGTCCGGAACCGCGCTGCTGCTACGGTCGCAGGTTCGAATCCTGCCTCGGGCATGGATGTGTGTCATGTCCTTAGGTTAGTTAGGTTTAAGTTGTTCTACGTCTAGGGGACTGATGACCTCAGATGTTAAGTCCCATAGTGCTTAGAGCCATTTGAACCAGCGAAGATACGGACTGAAAATGGGGAAATTCATTGAGATAAGCGACTTTGACCGAGGGCACATTATTGTTACGCATAGCCTGTGAACGAAAGTCTCGAGAAAGGGGAAACTGGTCGAATCTTTTCTTGCTACTGTCATGAGCACGTACGGCAAGTGGGAGGACAGTGAAACTACCACTAGGCGCTAAATGGAGGGACGTCCGAGACAGAACGTGGGGTTCGGAGGCTTCTCTGCTGTGTAAAGTATGATAAATGGAGATTTGTGGCATCTCTGCTGAAAGAGCACAGTGCTGGTGCACGCACCAGTGTTTCGGTGCACGGCGCTCATTGTAAATCGGTGAACATTGAGCTCCACAGCAAGCCACCCTTACCGTTCACGTTTGGATCCGACAACATCATCATTTACTACTGTAGTGGTACGGGACCATCGCGTTTCGGTCGTCGATCAATGGAAACCTGTCGGCTGCTAGGGTGAGTCACAGTTTTTGCTGCACTAGATCGATGGTCGTCTCCGCAAACGCCGTCATCGAGGTGAACGGCGGCTCGACACGTGCAGCGCGGCACGGACGCAGCCTGGGGGCAGTGTTATGCTATGGAAGACATTCTCCTGCGCCTGCACGGGAGCTGTGGCAGTAATTGAAGACAGCCTGGCAGCAGCGAACCACCTGCATCCCTTCATGCTTGATGTCTTCCCCGATGGGGATGTCATCTTTCACCAGTATAATTTTCCGTGTCTCGGAGCCAGAACCGTGCCCCAGAGGCTTCAGGAGCATTATAGCGAACTCACGTTGATGTTTCGGTGACCGAATTCGCCTGATGTAAATCCTATGAGACCCATCTGGGTCGCTATCGGGTGCCATTACCGCGTACGCAAATTAGCGGCCCGTTATTTACGCGAATAACGCGACCTGTACGTAGAAATCTAATGCCACATAGTCCACAAACGACCAACAAACTGTCGGATCCCTGATACGCAGAATCAGTGACGTACTTCGTTCCAAAGACGAACAAACAAGTTGTTAAGCGGGTGGTCGTAATGTTTTGGCTCATCATTGTATGTCGAAATTCTAACTCACCGTTCCAGTGCGTTCAGGTCTGGATTCTGGGCAAGCCAGACCATTTAATGAATTTTATTGACCACAAACGCCCCTCACTATTTCTGCTTTATGACAGTGTACATTTTCATGTTGATACTATCAGTGATCGTCTCCGAACAACTACACTACAGCATGCAGTACTCAGTGCTGCGAAATTTGGACATAGCCTTCCACATCTGGCGTTATTTCAAGCGCAATAAGGGGACAACACCCAACCACGAAAAACAGTGCCATACCGTAACACTACCTTTGTACTTTACCGTTGGCACTACACGTGATGACAGGTAATATTCTGTTGGCATTTGCCAAACCCTAATTCTTCCATGGAACATAGGGTCAGTCTGCTTTCGGTGGGTGAGCGACGCGAGCACGCGTAGTTTGTTTACTTCCACGTCGCAGCTAGTACTCGCGTCAATTGACAGTGAATCGCTATGGCTCATCCGTACAGAAAAGCTACCATCAAGATCAGTTTCCTGTCCGACGAAGCAAGGTCACGAGCCTTTGAAATCGAACGATTTATCCGTGACGAAGTTCAAATACCACCACAGCACAACATCCGTATCCACCTATCCATCACAAGTAGCGTCGTTTACGTCAAGATGGTAGATGACGAGCTATGTCATGCAGTTGTGTACAGATGTGCGAACACTCTCAAGTTCAAACACTCCGATAGTTACATCGGAGAGGTTACCGTTGAGCATGCAGGACTAGGATTACGCACACTAAGAGTCTTCGAACTCCCGTTCCAAGTGTCACCTCAGCTTTCCGCCCGTATGGGACGGTGATTATCCACGTTTCCCAAAAATGGAACACCTTCGAGACATACCAGGTCGTCAACGGCTTCCGACAAGTCAAAATCGAATTAAAGAAACACGTACCATCCTACTTAGTCATAGGCGGATGTTGAGCAACCGTAATCTACGATGGACAGCCTCGTACTTGTTCTAGTTGCGGCCAGGAGGCTCATGTATGCTCGGCGTGTATTCAACGTCGGGTTACACAAATTCCATTAGATGACACGGCACCAACTCCTACGCTCACGGCACTCCTCCTCAATTACGCAGAGGTGACACGATCGATCGTCGTGGCAGACGAAATACCACTTGAAAGACAGGAAGCGTTAGAATGCACACAGTCCTTGATTGACCAACAACATTACAGAGTCCACAGAGATTGCAGGAACCCGCCTATCGACTCCACAAGAAGATTCGGACGAAAGAAGGGAACTCGACGCTAGGGTTGTACCTACCTCTGCTTTTCTCCCTGAGGGGGGGGGGGTATGCGATGTGGGAACCACAGACTCCAAACTCGTGCACAGAAACACACGTCCCTAAACAAAGGTCACCGAGAAAGCATAAAAAGCGACTTCGCACACCCTCAGACGATTGCCTCCAGCGGACGTCTTCTCCAGTTGACGACCGGACGGCCGTGACGAGAAAAATGGATGACACGGGATCGCCCTCACCTGTCACTTTGTCTGATTTCGGCAAACCCGTTTCCGCTCTCTCGGGCAAACAGATAACAAGCACAGCGCCCGCCATTGGTACACAACCGGAAACAACTGCGGATTCACCCTTAGTCACTGGGCTCACAAGTGCTCTACCGCAGCCACTGTAAACTTACAGACCTTGGCCGGACAACATTGAACACTATGCTACGTCCGCCGTGGTGGATGAGGAGAGGGGTCTCTGCTCCCACACCTCGGCCCCTTCCGAGTAGCAGCAGATGACGGCACAGACGCGACCTGCAGACGTACGCTGACGGCGGCCCCCACTGCAGGAGACGATTTACAGACCTATCGGTTAGCGACCATCAACATTAATGCTCAATGCATTCTTTCTCCAAGAAGTCTTTGTCCACGATTTCTCGGGTATGTATGTTTATAAGGCTCATGTGTCCCACGCCTCACCAATTAACAGTGGAGTCGCAGATCTCCTCAGAAAGGGCCTCGAGGCGGACCAAGTCCGTTACCTACCCGACGCTAGAGGAATGGCCGTAACGGTGCTAGGCGTCCACTTTATGAATGTGTACTCCCCTTCCGAAACGAATCGCCGTCGCGACCCGTCGCTCTTCTTCACAGAAGGAGTAGCATCGTGTTTAAGGCACGCGCGATGATTTGGTATTAGGGGGTGCTTTCAATGCACCCGAGCACCTAAAGATCAGCTGCCACGCCATTCACCGTGCCCCGAACTTGGGACACTCATCAGGAATCTCCAGCTGGTAGATACATGTGAACATGTCCGAGGAAATCGACCGGGATACACTTATTTCACGAGTCACTCTTCTAGTCGCATCGATAGGATTTATGTCTCCCGTCCTCTCGCGACAACAGTGAGCGACGCGGAGGTGTGGCCAGTAGCTTCTTCTGCTCACGAGGCTTGTATATGTGCTGTCACCCATCCTCGCCAACGGGTGTGGCGCAGCCGACGTACCTGGAAATTAAACATTGCTCATCTCGCTTCTCCGGATTGTCGACGCGCCGTCGATGACACGTGGAGCTTGTGCGTCCGCCGCGTCCCGACGTATCCTACATAGATTAGTTGGTGGTTAAACTGCGCCAAGCCGGCCCTCCGGAGAACCTTTACAACGTATGGTCGTGAGACCGCTGCTTGGAGGCTCCAGACCATCAATTTTTACTTCATCGTCCTTCGCGAATGTGCCACCTTGCCACCCACACTGGAACACGGGATGACAGTACAGCGTTCGAAGGCACAGATCGTAGCCCATATGCGCTGACACCTCGAAGGGAAGATCGTCCGAGCGCGAACACAGGACAGACTCGCAACAGAACGACCCACCATGTGCCACGTCATTCGAGAACGTACACTGCGAAGACAGGCGCTGATACAGCACCACTGAGGACGGCCGTCATCACACCACACAACGCGATATTGGTGCAGTCATCTTCGACCATTACGCGCGACTTTATTCTGCTCAATGTTTCGACCGACGACGGTGACAGGAATCTCATAACTGGTTTGTGGCATTGTCCCACGGGATGTACAAACTGTTCAACGACATTACGGAAGACGAAGTTATCGAAGCCATAGGTAAAGGAGCGGCGAATAACTCTCCTGGCCTCGACGGGGTTCCTGTGGAGTTTTAAAGAACTTTCCAGCATTTACTGGCTCCCAACTTGACAGACATCTGTCGGGAGCTTATGTCCCCCCGCGGTGCCCCTCCCCGCGATCTTCGTAAGAATAATTATACCGGTTCGCAAACGTAAAGGTGGGGCTCGAATACGTGATTGCCGCCCGCTAACACTCGTCAACTGCGACATGCAGATATTCACCAGACTATTAGAAAACCATATACGACCGACCGTGACTCATGTCATCTCACCAGATCAAGCTTCCCTAGGGGATATGAACAACATCCACACAGCAATGTGTCGGTACCGTGACATACTAACCCTAGCCAGAGCACGCCGCATCCCGGGAACGCTGGCATCACTAGATTTTGCCAAGCTTTAGATCGAGTGGATCACGCGTGCCTGACGTCCATTCTCCAGCACATGCAGTACCCACAGCAACTCACAGGCGCCGCGATGCGCCTCCTCCGAGGGGCGACTTCCAAGGTGCTCGTTAACGGCCGTCTCACGCAGTCCCCACCGCTTTTCCGATCGGTGCGTCAGTCGCTGCCCCTTGTCGACCTTACTCTATGCTCTGACACTGGAACCGCTCCTCTGTGGCCTCCGTCAGCGCCTCAATGGTCTCACCTGACCTGACGTCACATTTCGCTGCACAGCATATGCAGACGACCTGGTTCTCGTGCTCCGCAATTGCGACAATGTAACCAGCGCACCGGAATGGATTACCACGTACGGTGTGACTTCCGGCAGCTGTCTCAACGTCACCAAAAGGGTCGCCATGGCCATAGGAGATGGGTTGACCCCAGCGTGTGTCGACCTCCTAAAGCTTACTGGCACTGTCACATGTCTCGGAGCAGAGTTTCATGACGACATACGGCGCTCTGCGGCCCTTAACTACCACCGCTTATTACAACAAATTCGGGTTCAGATCTTCAACCTTCGTCTGCGGACCCTCGTCACTCCATGGATAAACTTCGTCAATGTTTACCTCGCATCGCACCTTCCACACACAGCGCGTGTACTTCCAATACCGTTACTGGTGGCTCTACGTCTATTAGCGGCATTCGGAGCCTACGTCTATACCGGCGAAAAAAGTGGTCCAACCAAAACATTCATATTTCTTTACGTACTACGCGAATATGTAATAAAAATTGGGGTTCCTATTTTTAAAAAAAGCATTTCATATCCGTTTGACCTATGACAGCGCCATGTAGCGGGCCAACCATAACGCCATCTGGTTTCCCCCCTTCAAGCTAGAAAAGTTTCTTTGTTTGTAGCTTTTTCGTTTGACGCTTGTTTCGTGAGATATTTGGTCCGGTCACGATCAATGGACCACCCTGTATTTCATGTCCTACAGCATCGTGGAGGCCAAAAACCCTCAGGTTAATTGGAGGGTGGTGTGGCGAACGATACACGCGGTTACACTGGATACAGACGTCCGATCCATATGCTGCATCACAGTCAACGGTAAACGGATCACCCGATCGCGCCTCCACAAGATAAATATGGCCGAATCGCCTCTATGAGTAGACTGTGAAATACCGGACACGGACGAGCATCGTCTCACATGTGACGCGGCAGAAGACGTATGGCGCTTGGTGCGACAAGTTTTGTCGTATTTTCTACGACTGACTCTGGAACACATCACACCTTGGCTTCTACTATTTCCGGATGAACAGTATTTCCCGCGCACCAAACCCAACGCAGTCACGTGGATCCGTGGGCATGCGGTACAATACTTGGTTCACGATGGACCTAAAGAAGTATTCGACTTCTGAAACCACCTACAAGAACGTCATTGCAAGATCGTACGGAACCCAAGATACGGACAATATTTTTCTAATTACTTAGGGAGTGCTCTACCGACCCTCCACGCAGCTGGATCATTAACAGGTATGAAGTGAAGTAGAAAGAAGACAAGGATATCTGATCAGATGAGTATAGGGTAATAACAACAGCAGCAGAAAATGCTATAACGGGAGTAGGACTAGTTATGAATAGAAAGATAGGGAAGAGAGTGTGTTACTGTGAAGGGAAGTTAAGACGAAATGGCTACAGGAAAAGACATCGAAAAAGAAATGATTGTCGGAAGGACAGACTCAGCATATATGTAAGTCGAAACAACCTTCGGTGACATTAAAAACAAGAGTGATAGCGTTAAAAGTGCAACGGGAATTCAACTGCCAAATTCAGAGAAGAGAGCGGATAGGTGGAAAGAATAAATTGAAAGCCTTTATGAGGGGGAACATTTGTCTGTGATAGAAGAAGAAAAAGGAGTCGATTAGAAGAGATACGGGATCCAGTAGTAGAATCAGAATTTATCAGAGATTTGGAGGACTTAAGAGCAAATAAGGTAGAAAGATAACATTCCATCAGAATTTCTTAAAGTATTGGGGGATGTGGCAACAAAACGACTATTGCGATAGTGTGTAGAAAGTATGACTCTGGCGACATACCATCTGACTTCCGGAAAAGCATCGTCCACACAATTCCGAAGATGGAAAGTGCTGACAAGTCCGAGAATTACCGCACAATCAGCTTAACAGCTCATGCATCCAAGTTACTGACAAGAATAATATACATATGAATGGAAAAGAAAATTGAGGATGCGCTAGTTGACAGTCAGTTTGGGCTTAGGAAAGGTAAAGGCAAGAGAGGCAATTCTGACGCTGTGGTTAATAATGGAAGCAAGACTAAAGAAAAGTCAAGACACGTTCATAGAATTTGTAGACCTGGGAAAAGCGATCGACAATGTAAAATGGTGCAAGATTTTCGAAATTCTGAAAAAAACAGGGGTAAGCTTTTGGGAGGGACGGGTCGTATACAATATGTAAAACAGCCAAGAGGGAATATTAAGACTGGACGACCAAGAATGAAGTGCTCGTATTGAAAAGGGTTTAAAACAAGGATGTAGCCTTTCGGCTCTACTGTTCATCTGTACATCGAGGAAGCAATTATTGAAAAAAAAAAGAACAGTTCAGGAGTGGAATTAAAATTCAAAGTGAAAGGATATCAATGATACGATTGGCTGATCACATGGCTATGCTGAGTGAAAGCGAAGAAGAATTACATGATCTGCTGTACAGAATGAACAGTCTAATGAGTACAGGATATGCATTGAGAGTAAATCGAAGAAAGACGAACGTAATGAGAAGTAGTAGAAATAAGAACAGAGAGAAACTTAACATTAGGATTGATGGTCACGAAGTAGATGAAGTAGATGAAGTTAAGGAGTACTGCTACCTAGGCAGTAAAATAACCAATGATGGACGGAGCAAGGAGGACATCAAAAGCAGACTAGCAATGGCAAAAAGGGCATTCCTGGCCAAGAGAAGTCTACTAATATCAAATATTGGCCTTAATTTGAGGAAGACATTTCTGTGAATGTACGTCTGGAGTACTGAATTGTATGGTAGTGGAACGTGGACTGTGGGGAAACAGAAGAGAATTCAAGCATTTGGATGTGGTGTTACAGACGAATGTTGAACATTAGGTGGACTGATAAGGTAAGGAATGAGGAGATTCTGCGCAGAAACGGAGAGGAAAGGAATATGTGGAAAACACTGATAAGGAGAAGGGACAGGATGACAGGACATCTGTTAAGATATGAGGGAATGGGTTCTGTGGTACTAGAGGGAGCTGTAGAGACCAAAATCTGTAGAGGAAGACAGATTGGAATACATCCAGCAAATAATTGAGGACGTAGGTTGCAAGTGCTACTCTGAGATGAAGAGATTAGCGCAGGAGAGGAAATCATGGCGGGCCGCATCAAAGTCTCCGCAACGCTCGATGGTTCCTCTCCTAACAGTACATGATATGTGGTTGCCCTTGATTTAACTGTGATTTTGCTTCGCCTTTCCACTTCGCAGTCACATCACTAACAGTCAACTTGGGCTGCTTTAGAAGGGTTGAAATGTCGCCGATGGTTTTGTTACTCTGGTGACATCCAGCGAATGGTATACGATCGAAGTCAGTGAGCTCCCCTGACCCATCTACCCTGCTGTTCCTGCTTCTCTGCTAACAACACGACACTCCCCGCCTTCTGTTGTAGTGGTCGGTCTGCCTCTCGTGACATCTAGTTTTCAGTTCTGAATTACATAGAAGTTTCCGGGTAGTTTTGGTTATATAGCTTATGCTATTTACACGACATTGTGCTCGTTATCTTTGTGGTTCTTAGAATTATTACATTTCTGCAAATATAAAAATTCTAGGATTCTGTATAATGTAGGTGGCATATACTGCATTTATAGGAGTTTGTCATATAGTTTTAGTTATTCTTCGAAGAAAAAAGAAAAACAGATGTGTCTAACGACCTAAAAACCCTGTCCAGGCTGGCTGTGACACCAACCTTTGTCGATAAGCGACCAGGTGAGTTTAGTCTGGGGCTGGTACATCTCTATATATCTCTGAAGTGGCATGCTAATGTGTGTAGGTATGGGGGTGGGTCTGTCTTACATAACTGATTGTATTATTTTTGTGAAAGATGACAGTAGGGAATTGGGCTGGTAGTTCTCTTTCGTCTGCATTATCTTTCTTTAGTAGAGGCGCAAATCTTGTTTCTTTTAAATGCACTGAAGATTCTCCTAGTTTGTAAATGTTGAAGCATTAATGGTTAGTAGCCTGCATGACTGGGATCTAATGCTCTTTATGAGCCTAGTTTCGGTAAACTGAGCATGCAGATCGCAGGGAAGAGCGGTTGTCAGGTGTCCTGTCAGGGTCGCCAGTGTCTAGTCGGCGGCCGGCACCCACGCCGGGCCTTGTCTCGCCCGGGAGCGGCTGGCCGTGTTGCTGCGATCGTGTCGCCGCCGCCGCCTCTGTATCGACCGCCCCACCACGTGGCTCGCGCTTCGCCGGCGGCCAGTGACGTCACGTGCTGGCGCGGTGACCCGGCCTCACACGAGATTGCCGCCTTGCTACCGTAAACATATCCGCCTTCACCTCTCCCCTCGCACAACTCCCTCTTGCTGTGGGCACTACGCAAATATTCAATTTTGTCCATAGCTTGACATGGTCTGAGAGAAAGATGGAAGTACAGAGTAGTATCAGAAATTAGTGAGAACATCAAAATTGGGGACCATGGAGCAGATGGTGAGAGAATTCTCGTACCTTGGAACCAAATAATGTATGTATGACGAAGCAAGGAGGACATAAAAAGGAGACTAGCACAGAAAGGGGGGAGGGGTAATTCCTGCCTCAAAGAAGTAAGACTGGTCTTAATTTGGGGAAGTATTTGTGAGAATGTCCGAGTGGGACACAGTATATTATGGAAGTGAGTCATGAGTGCTGGGAAAGCCAGAAAACAGAATCGAAACGTTTGAGATGCAGTATTGTAGAATGATGTTGAAAACTAGGTGGACTAATGAGAAATAAGGACGATCTCCGCAGACTCGGAGGAGAAAGAAATACTTGGAAAGCAGTGAAAATGAGGAGAGACAGGATGATAGGCCATGGTACTAGTGTAAGTAGGCTGTTTAGGTTTTTTATTGGTAACGCCACCTGTGTATGAAAATCACTGGCTGTGCTGTGTGCAGTCTGTGGCCGCTTTGCATTGTTGTAATACTCGCCATTGTAGTGTTAGGCAGCTGGCTGTGAACAGCGCGTAGCGTTGCGCAGTTGGAGGTGAGCCGCCAGCAGTGGTGGATGTGGGGAGAGAGATGGCGGAGTTTTGTAATTTGTCATGAACTGCTATATATATGATGATATCAAGGTAAATACATTGTTTGTTCTCTATTAATATCTTTCATTTGCTAACTATCCCTATCAGTAGTTAGTGCCTTCCGTAGTTTGAATCTTTTATTTAGCTGGCAGTAGTGGCGCTCGCTGTATTGCAGTAGCTTGAGCAGCGAAGATTTTTGTGAGGTAAGTGATTTGTGAAAGGTATAGTTTAATGTTAGTCAGGGCCATTCTTTTGTAGGGAATTTTGAAAGTCAGATTGCGTTGCGCTAACAAAATATTGTGTGTCAGTTTAAGCACAGTCTCGTAAAATTGTTTGAAAGGGGACCAACATTGTATCAATAAGTGTGTGCATTTGATTTCTTTGTTATTATAATTATGAAAATTTTTTCAAATCTGTATTGGGCACTGCCCAAACCAATTTGTAAAAATTTTTGTGGGGAGCATGGGGGCTATGTAAGTAGGCTGTTTAGGTTTTTTTTATTGGTAACGCCACCTGTGTATGAAAATCACTGGCTGTGCTGTGTGCAGTCTGTGGCTGCTTTGCATTGTTGTAATACTCGCCATTGTAGTGTTAGGCAGCTGGCTGTGAACAGCGCGTAGCGTTGCGCAGTTGGAGGTGAGCCGCCAGCAGTGGTGGATGTGGGGAGAGAGATGGCGGAGTTTTGTAATTTGTCATGAACTGCTATATATATGGTGATATCAAGGTAAATACATTGTTTGTTCTCTATTAATATCTTTCATTTGCTAACTATCCCTATCAGTAGTTAGTGCCTCCCGTAGTTTGAATCTTTTATTTCGCTGGCAGTAGTGGCGCTCGCTGTATTGCAGTAGCTTGAGCAGCGAAGATTTTTGTGAGGTAAGTGATTTGTGAAAGGTATAGTTTAATGTTAGTCAGGGCCATTCTTTTGTAGGGAATTTTGAAAGTCAGATTGCGTTGCGCTAACAAAATATTGTGTGTCAGTTTAAGCACAGTCATTGTATAAATTTTTCTAAGGGGACGTTTCACTAGAAAGAGTTGTAGAGGGCGAAAACTGTATGGGAAGAGAAAAACTGGAATATATCCAACAAATAATTCAAGGTGCTGTGTGTAATTTCTCCTTGGTGATTCTGAGTTAGAAGCTGATCTAAAGCACATCTTGTTTTCGTATCCTAAATTTCTCTGTGAAAGATTGGAATTTTTGAAAATATTGGTGACTGTGCGATATCTCCTCCCTCAGTCGACTCGACTTTTTCTCTTTCGTTCACTAAAGACATTTACCTTGACGAAAGTGATTGTTAATTTTCTAAAGAGTGTAGGAAAATATCTATAAGCCTTAATGTTATGCATATTTTCATTTTTATGTCTCGCTTATGATTAATTTTAAGAAATAGTCCGAAATGATGACGCAAATGTTTAATCTACTTCTAATCCTATTTGTTAAATTTTACTTTGGAAGAAATTGTGACAGCCTGGGATTTTAATTCTGTATACACACATTTGTGTATTTTCTCCATATAATGAACCACACAATGTAAACATACGTTTCACTTGGGTACACAGAGTAAAATTTCTAGAATATTTATATGTGTGGGTGTGTGTATATGTAGAGTTTGGCACAGGAGAGGAAGAGTGGAAGTCACAGCAGAGCTCATCAAAGATAAGGTGATTGATCACCGAAACAAAAAAGCTTGATGTCCAACATTAATTAAATTAGACCATAAAAGGGTACGAGCCCTATACTGTTGTCTGAACTTAATCATTCACGTTATCGTATAACGGGTTGTTGCCCACAATATCGAATAACTGAGAGCAGGAAAGATATGATAGCAAGCGAGACAAAAGCCTTAGGTAATTGTCTATGTTATCTGGCTATATTAAAAGAAACTGTGGGTGAAAGACTGGTAAATGCTAAATGTCACTAAATGTAGGAAACTTCGTGATAGTAAAACTTCAAAGAAACATTTTTGTTAAAAAAAATGAAATAAGAATAAGGTTTTCAGAACTAATTATTACCATTTAAGAAAGGAAACTGCGTTTTTTTGCGAAAAGTCCAAGCTTTTCTACCTCTGACCTCAATGAGAAGCGGATTACTGTTACCACACTGAGCTACATCGTTTTGTGGGCAACTGGCAGCTTATAGGCGACGGGATCAAGAGGAAGACAGGACGAGACATAATTAGCCTCTGAATTTTCTGACCATTCCACAGCTGCATAATCTCATGAGATTTGAAAATAGAAATTAATCACCTTTATCAGAGAGAGCTGAACTTGAGAAGTTTCTGGTCTCTGCCTCTGCTTCCACATCAAAAAGTTCATCTGGCAGTGATCAAGAAAATGTTACTGCAGATGAAGTAGTTTTAAAGTAATCACACTGTGAAACATAATTTCTCCTACAACAGAGTGGATTGTATTGTAAACCTGTATAAAGTTCTTTACGTTAATTCAAGTACAGCCTTAAATATCCGTCTGGCTAGAACCAAAATGGGAGCACTGGTTACAGAAGTGTCGGGGCATTACGCAATTCAGAATTCAATAGACGATCTAAATACAAACAAAGCACCTCCCACTCCATCTGGCCGACTGGTACAGCAACCGTATAAGTATTATTTTTGGATAAAACAGTCCCGGTTCCGAAAATATTGCATTAAGGACGGATTTCGCCCTCTTATGGCATCATCAGATTCTCATGGATTGAGTGACATTTGTAAAATTATTATGCTGAGGAATAAGTATACGTCCAGATCAAACTGACCGGGCCACGTGCCTCCGATACAATCATAAGTGCACTGTAATGGTGCAGCAACAGAACCATACTTACAGAACTGCACGCATCTTGCTTCACTAAACATAGTGCAGTGAACACCTCCTCTCTGCAGAAGACGACGAGCACATATGCAGTTGGGGAGGAAAGCTTGCAGTCAGTTTATTTACTGTTCACACACCAACAAGAAAAATATAAAATGTTTCCATTAGTGGTACAATATCTTACAGAAAAGCATTTGCATTCAAAATAAGGTATCAGATTTTTTATGAAAACAGCTGTGAGTCTGTTGATGACACGATTCAAGAAATTGAACAGTCAATGGAAAAATACAAAATACCTGTTGATAATGTATGTGAGATAAGTGATTTCAACACAAATGGTGTTGCAATTAACCATTCATTAGTCACAGTTATCATCGAATTGATGCCAGACTAGGTAATGGGAAATTTTCTGCACACACAGCGCAAAGCTGTGTGAGACATGCGATACGATTTGTGTCATATGTCATAGAGACTGTAATTTAGAACATTTATGCTCATTTTTCCCGCTTTGCTGTATAAAGAGAAGAATTGAAAAAAAATTATAGAATCAGTGGATGGAGACTTTCACAGTCAAACTCCATGTGGTAACTATGTGGCTATCTCATTGACCCTAGTTAGATGTATTATTATTAAATTGTAAGCCATCAGAATCTACTTTGAAAATCTAGGAGAAATCTGTCCAGTTGTTTAGCAATTACTATAGACAGTGACGTTACTGAAATTTACTTGCATTTTTGTAGCCATATTATAAATTTTTTAATAAAACTGTAAAATGCCTGGAAGGCGACTGCGTAACTTTCTTCGATGCGTATAATGTCATGGGTAATCTCCAAAACGGACGAATAAACAGAAAATGAGATCTCTACTTTGAATATGAAACAGGAAAAAGTTTACTATTGCCTTCACCTAAACTGACTAGTAAAATAAACAGAAACTTTTTATTATATGTTGAAGATTTAAAGTACCTAAGCAAATGGTCTGATTTTAGTGACGCAAACTGGTTATTTACACTAAGCCATGTCAATTTAAAAAGCAATATTGGATTTGACCATCTTGTTAACACAGATGAAAATCTAAACCTGTAAAAACTCAGTTTAAATATCGATGGTCTTTATGGGAAATTACATTATTAACAAAATGTGTGATGACATATCTACCTCTGAATGTTTTGCAGAATTACCCACTGCACAAAAATGGGAATAATTGTGTAATATGGCATGTGATGTTCGTAAAAATTTATTTAATTTCTATTTTGGATTCTCACTACTTCAGGATCCACAGGGAGAGTATTTTCTGTGGTGAGGATTAATGACAGGATCGAAAGAAACAGTGTCCCTGAATTTGATAAAAACTGAACTATTTATTTATGTTAACTCTTAAATATAAGATGCAAAGCAAGCAATGACAATTATTTTTGAATATTTCTGAAAGGAATAAAACTCTATTTTTAAACGAAATAATTAAGTAAAATAAATAACACTTTATTTTGATACATTTTTTTCTGCTTTTAACAACCAATATACTTTATTTACTCAAAATGATGGAAATCCTACCAGCATTCGAGGAAAAACCGCCAGGTTTAGGACACCATTAAAAACGAGCACGAAAGTTACATTTATTGACTGTAATCTTTTGTATGTTCTTTACGTGGAGTATTAATCATTCGTCACAAAATACACCTCGAATTATATATATATATATATATATATATATATATATATATATATATATATATATATATATATATATATATCTGCATGAGACACAAGTCAGCAACTGTTCTTAGTGAGAGTGTGTGCTTGAGGAAAGAGTGGTATAGCTTTCCGGTTGAAACGCTACCTAGCGACAATGAACGCAAATTTTGGAGAATCAGGATTTAGATCGCCGACCGGCTGTTATACTTCTGGTGTTTCGTCGTTTTCCTACTTTACTTGAGAGAGAGAGAGATGGGACACGTCCTGCAATAGGGCTGCAAGAAATTTCGTCCTAGATCTATTCCGACTTGATCTGAAGACTTCTGCGACTTAAGAAGATTCAGCTTCCTAAGAAATTGGTAAAAGCAGATAAAAGAGAGCTTCACTGCGGAATAGCAGTAAATTTACAGACCAAAGTTTACACGACAAACTGTCACGTGGCAGTAGGACCCCGCACTACCAATTTCCAGGGCCCAAGCCTGTCTGAAATACAAAGGAAGGCCAAGATTTATCGGAGGTACTACTGAAGGCGGGTCTACAGTCCCCATCTACTACACAAACATTGTCACTTAAGTTATAACCTCCCCGAAAAGGGCGAGGCAGATGCTAGCTGCTTAATCACCACCACCAGGCATCCACCAGCACGACAGATGGACGCCTACAGCTCTAATTTCTCCACAAGAGACTGGCTTCCTTTTTTGGTAACAGGTGATGGAGGAATTATCAGATTCTCTTAAATGTTCAGCCTCGAAGGCCAAAGCACGTGGTTTTGGACGATTTACTGGCGGTAATTTCGGAGCTGTGCTTCTGAATCCCTCCACATGGAATCGGCGGAACTCCGTTGCCTGACGACATAAACCGAACAGACTAAAATCTCAGCTGCAAAATGCAAACTAATAAGAGCGCCACAGAGGGAACGCCGCCACACACAGCGAGCCCAAGCTGTTAAGCCGCTGTGACGGTCAACGGTGCCTGACAAACAACGTTGCCATCGCCTTTCTGCCCCGATTAGGCACTTGTCATTTTCGTGTCATTCGAGAATCACGCTTAGTCAAACATTTCTGAGCTGTGTGGTTGCTCAATTTACGTACTAGAGAAACCAAAATTGCAATTTAACCACAGCTACTCAAAGGAGATAGGAAGCTAGGGATCTTTTCTGGTGGACAAACTTTTGGTTGCTACATAATTTAAATTTCAACTAAAGAACAAATTTCATTATTACAGAATTACAGAATCAGAATGACAATATAAATATTTAATTCGGCCCTTTGTCCTCTTAAGAAAATATACAACTGACCTTAACCGTCTGCCCCCTTTAAAAAATAAAAAAAAAATGCAAATGGAATTACCAAAGATCAAGTCTTTAAATTTCTAACGCTTGTCCTTCACCAAACTATATGATTGGATCATGAATTAATATAACAAACGGTATTTTAAAGACAGTAATTAGATATGATTGCAAAAGGATCACAGTCATTCAGCACCATAAGCACACTGTTAACTTCACTGCTTATGCAACCAAAGTTTACACAACACTAATGATTCACCTTGCGTACTTATGAAAAGATGTCGTCCGTCCCAACGGACAGGCCGGATATTTAACTGAAGGTGGGAGGACGGCTTCTGCACAGTGGTACTCCAAACAAACGAGTAGAGGGCAACCGCCAAGCAATTTCGAAGATGATCAGGCTGCAAGCCAGGACAGAAACCACGACGTACACACACACGATCTCAGCCTGCCCGCCAAGGCTACAAACACCATCTGCCCCACATATCAGACCATTTCTGCAACAGCAAATAATTCACGCGTCAGACAAATTCAACTCGTTATTCACCTTTTGCAAGACCATACAAGGCGTACTAACTACGTGACTATGTGGAACATAACTGAAAACCAAGGTGATACATTTACCGAGTAAAAGAAAATTAAAATTACACTGATTTAACTAATCTCTGCCCTTCATATTAAAAGAAAGTCTAAAACCAAAAGTGGGCGAAGAGCACACTAATTAACGTACTACATCAAATTAACACTGCAAGGAACCTTTAAAGCAGTAAAACCCTATTCCCTTTTGCATTTCCCGAAATAATTAGACTCCGCTCGCGGAAACAACACATGGAAGCCTTGGACTTCGTAAGTCCAGTGTAACACACTCTTATTCCGGACCATCCTTAACTGATCTCCGGCAGATACAACATGCCACCATGAGTTTCGCGAATCTTCAGAGCATATGAATCATACGTAACTTAGTGCTCCCAGGTACGTGGTGAGAAGATGTCCAACCTGAGACGACGGAGCCGCCAACGTTTCGCACGCAAACGCGTCGACTGTTCATCACTGTACAGCCGGCGCGCCGCAAAACGGCGAGGATGGCGAGACCAGCCGGTAGAGACGAGGGCCTGCCTTCAAAATATGTTGGCCCGGAGGGAGCCCCAGGCCACGCGCCAAGCCGCAAAACCAAAGGCGGAACAGTCAGAGATACAAGACCAGACGAGTGACGACATCAGCGACGCAAGTGGAGCATACCTGGCGCCAGTTACCACGGCTCAATTTCCTCGCCCATTCGTGCACTGTCTATCACCTTTAGTGTAGTCGAAAGGAGTTACAATGATGACCATTAACACTTCAACACCAGGGAAGATAGCAAATAACAAAATTTTACTTATTGTCCTTATACAGTACACTTGGAAGAAACAGACATGTGGGCGATAGCTTCTGTAAGAACAAGGTGGCTGTGATTCTTTTCATCACAAACAAGAAGCAAAAATTAGAATACAGGTGAGGCAAGGATGTGGTGCCTGACCTCTTATATTCAATGCTTACAGATGCCAGGACCCTTTCTTAACGATTAACTAGCAGGTGCGCTATTGCATTTTGTGGTTCACAAAATTTTAAAAGCAAATTAAACCCTTATTTATAATTTAGAGAAAGGAAACCGTAGCACACAGATTAACTACCTAATGAGAAACAGCTTTCTGGAGCTAATTTACGATGCGGATACTGAGAGAATAATTTGCTACTGAGAGAATTATTAGCTTAAGACAGCGGCACCTGTTAAAATCAGACAAAATTTCAAAGGACTTCTTCCTTCATTTCGGCAATCGGAGCCAAAACAGGACGTGAAATCTTTGTAGAAAGAAGATGTCTGTTCTCAGAGTCCCAGCTGGTAGTCAATTCCCACTGATTTTCCATGCAATTTGTACTGTGACTATTTTCTGATGTCCACTATAGATGGACATTCTAAGGTCATAAAAACCGGTGCATCACATCCATCACCTTTTCAGAACAGTCTGGGTTTTATGTACAGCGTGGTCACGGTACTAGCTGACAACGGGTACACAATACGATCATCTGTGGTTCCCATATCCGTAAACTGGACTCTAACCCATACGTTTCTACGTGTTCGGATATCGTGGATGGAAACATCAATTTCTATTAAAGTATGAGTCTGTAAGTCTGGCACAATTTGTCAGCTACTGGAACCTTTTCTAACCAGTTTTAACTATCGTTGCTAGTCATGAGGGCTGCACTGAAATCATTTCCATTAAGAGCATTTAATACAGCTCATGTACACTGTTTGCAGAAAAAGTGAACCACCCACTAGTAGAGCAGGAAATGAAATAAAACTTCGCGGGTCGAGAGAATATGTGAGATTATATCAGTGATTACAATCAGGTCCATTTACAAAAAAAAAAAAAAAAAAAAAACTTGGCATTATGGGTCCCCTTATCAGCACGACTTTGCACCCCCGGATGCGTACACTGATTTGGTTGAGACGGGTGTCACGAAGCAGCTGTAGCTCCTCCTGAGACTATCTAACCCACGTCTGTTCTGACTGGTCCTTCGATGGAGCTAACATCGAAGCTTGTCCCACATATGTCCTATGAGCGACACATAGGACATATGAAATAGTTATTATGATTGCAATTTCGGCCTAAGGGCCATTTTCAAGTAACAGTGCAAAAGTCACATTCTGTCAGAATATAAGAATATCATGTACTCATGCCAGATAGTCTTATATTCTGACAGAATGTAACTTTTGCAGTGTTACTTGAAAATGGCCCTAAGGCCGAAATTGCAATCGTAATAATAAATAATTCCTACAGTAAACGGCGACTATGATGTCTTTTAAGAGTACTTTAACCGTTCGCAGGGACACATGCCGTATGGTGTGTGCTCTGCCGAAAAAAGGCACCACGATTATTCTTTCACAGATCCCTGTGATGTACTTTTGTGTCATCACAGTGTCCTCTGTCACCACCAGCGGTTACCTGAAGTGACAACCGGTGGCTCCTCACGCCGTGAGCTAGGAATAACAACACTGTGTCTCTCCAAAGCATTGGAAGAATCTTCCCTAGGTGTACTCACCGACAGCGGTCATCGGGGATAGCGCAGAACCACGAGTCACAGTTGAATGAAATGCGACTCCATTCCTCAACAGTCGTGTTCGTCTGTCACAACACCCCTCCAGAAGTTCCCTAGTCCAGTCTCTGAGCAACGGCGTGAGATGACGCAGAATGTTACAGGGAGTCTGTTACCTGTTCTGGGATGTCTGGCACAGGTGTGAACGGATTACGATGTGCCTGGTTCTCAGTACAGTGCTCCTCCGTTGCGGCGGTCAGAGATGGTCGGCAGGAACCGTGACGACGAATGTGCCTGCCGTCGTGTTCCAGTAGAGTCCACTGTCAAATCTGAATGCCCCACGTATCTGGATGGAGCACAGTTTGACCAGCTGATCAGTTCAAACCCACAATAAGGTCCCTTTCGAACGTTGTAGGGAGCTCATAATGCTGCCTTACAGTGACCATTCAACATCTGGCGCTGTTCACACACCTTATATACCCGGTAACAACACTACACATAAACAACACTAATGTACTTTGGTGTCCGTTCTATCTCTTACAGAAAGTTATAATCATTTACATACTCACCGATAGTGTGGACTGGAATGAAGTTACATTGACTTTCGACCATGTCTTCCAGGCGCTTCACTTTTTTGGTCAGACAGTGTGTCATCCCTCTTTCTTCTGACTATGTACGACTCACTGCACTTCAGATGATACATGTGGTGACTCTTGTAATGCGTCCAACTGCGTCTTGTAAGCAATCTCTTACATTCAGACATGAACACTTTAATTTTGTATCCTTTGTGTTCATTTAATGATTGATATCAATCAACTATTGGCTCCTAACATGGAGCAATCTCATCAGTCATCTGCACGTCATTTCATATCCGACAGCAGGGAGAAGAATTCACAGTTCACTACATTTCTGACGCTCAATGGTATATGACGTCACAAAATAATTTTTCGAGATTACTACAATTTCATTCTTGGTTCTCTCGGAATTTTTGTTACTGTCAACGAACATTTCAGTTTTCATAAGCTCTTTTACCCATAGGAATTATACTTCTATCAACTACAAAGCTTCCATTCCCTGTCACTATACTTACGAAGTACCTAAATGATCTTACTTCTTCTAAACTCTTACCTTCCAAAGATATTTTGATGGAACCTTCATGTTCGCTGAATCTCATCATTTTCATCTTTCCTAAGTTCATCTTTATTGCACACTCTTCCCGCTTGTAGGATTCGCTGCATCATAAGCTGCAGTTCTACGTCTGATCCAGAGAACTATGGTTTTTGCGCCGTCAGCTACAGGCAAGAATTAGCAGCCAGCCCACGTGTGTGCAGCCCTGCCACCGACCACATCCTACATCTGGGTTCTAAAATGAAACTGGCGTAGCATTCTGCAACACAGAGGTCTACCATGTCAGTGAGCTGCGTGTAGAGTTGTAAAACTACCGTAGGCTACCATAAATAAGCATACACTACGGTAGTTTTCCCAGTAGACTCGCTAGTTAAGAATCTACCCGTATTACCTAGTCGTTAGGTGTGTCGCATACCTATCGCGCGTTACCTCATTCCTGTCGTTCTGTTTATGTATGCTGTTAGTTTCTTAGTATAGGGTTGATGCGTAAGTTCGTAGCGTTCTTCCATGTTTAATAATGATAACAGATACATATAATAGAGAATTTGGTCATCAATGATGTATTCTCCCTCGTCATTTACAACAATCTGCCAACGTTAGGGTAACTTTCCGATTTCGCGATTATAGAAATCACATGGTTTTGAGGCGAAGAGCTAGTCGAACCATGTTATGTTCCGGGGACCTAGAAACGACTGAGAGGCTCCGTCCCCGCCGCAGCCGCAGTGGTCCGCAACCCCACGACGACTACCGCAGTACACTTCACCCCTCCGCCGCCCCACACCGAACCCAAGGTTATTGTGCGGTTCGGCCTCCGGTGATCCCCCCAGGGAACGTCTCACACCAGACGAGTGTAACCCCTAAGTTTACGTGGTAGAGCAATGGTAGTGTACGCGTACGTGGAGAACTTGTTTGCGCAGCAATCGCCGACATAGTGTTAACTGAGGCGAAATAAGGGGAACCAGCCCGTATTCGCCGAGGCAGATGGAAAACCGCCTAAAACCCTCCACAGGCTGGCCGGCTCACCGGACCTCGACACAAGTCCTCCGGGTGGATTCGTGCCGGGGACCTGGCGCTCCTTCCCAGTCCGGAAAGCCATGCGGTAGATCGCACGGCCAACTGGGCGGGTTTTTTCGAACCATATTCGGTGCATATTTTCATCCGAAAAGGAAGTTCCTTGAAAGTTGTTCGATAGAGAGCGGGGATAGGTGAAAATATGAGGGCACAAAATGAGGTTAAGAAGGTGGATGCGAAATGATTTCTCAACCCAACTCCTGAACCGACTTTTTTGTCAGTTTAGCACAATGCGATTGGGCGTTATCGTGGAGTAGCATCACTTCACGCAATCCTCTTGGTAGTTGTCCTTGGATTGCGTCTATAGGACGCCTCAGTTACAACAGTAAATGTCAGCAGTGATGGCTACGTTTTGGGAAAGCAATTCGTAGTACACCACACCGTCACTGTTCCACCAGATGCATAACATCACGTTTGGTGGATGTGCGCAAGTCTTTGTACGGGGAGCTGCTACTTTGTTTGGGTTCAATCATTCCTTTCGTTATGTTAGCATAGAGGGAGCAGAGATGTACATGTGGCCACCCGCTGATTCTTGTGAGTTTGGCTTAGAGCTTGCAGTACCCATAGCCTCGATTTTTGAATTCCTCTTTGCATGCAGATGTGTCACCATAGTGGATTGATCATAGTTCATCATATTTGCCAGTTCTCGAGTGGATGAGTGGATGAGTGTGGATTCACGCTTTTGAACGATCTTCGTAAAATCCGAAGGTCTTCCTGAACTTGATAAGTCACTAATCTCAAAACGATCCTTCTTAAAAAGAGAAAACCATTTTCTCACCGTGCTCTGCCCAATAGCATTGGTACCCAACAAGGCGCAAATGCTTCCGGCTACCACCACTGCTGTCGCTGCTGTTCTGAGCTCAAACAGAAGAATAATCAGAAATACTGCGATTTCTCCACTTGGCACACCTTCTCATAGTGTCCACAGTTCCACTCACTTCCCATGCGAGTTAGACGCGCTGTCTGGGGCGCCTTGCCACGGTTCGCGCGGCTCCCCCCGTCGGAGGATCGAGTCCTCCCTCGGGCATGGGTGTGTGTGTTGCCCTTAACGTAAGTCAGTGTAAATAGTGTGTAAACCTAGGGACCGATGATCTGAGCCGTTTGGTGAACTTGCCACAAATTTCCAAAATTTTTCCACTCACTGTCTACAAATGATAAAGAACAATATGTAGACTCAAATAGGAGCAAGAAACTACAAATAAAAAGTGACAATTGATAAATAATCATAACATGTAAGCTTTCACGGCCGGCATCTTCATTAATTAAAACTTCCGGGCTGAATTGCCGTGGTCCATATATAAAAGCACGTGACGAGTGGTGGCGCCACCTAAGCGCTCTATATAAGCGGGACCACCAGCGCCTAGCAGCCAGTCGCAGACTCACCTTGGAAGATGTTGCCCGCAGTAGGCAACGAAACGTCAGGAAGGAGAAGCAGTTTTATATATGGACCACGGCAATTCAGCCCGGAAGTTTTAATTAATTGCTAAATAAGCCCATACCAGCCAAAATACCAACACGAAAAACTAAAACGCTGCGACCTTATGCACCAACATAATATTTTTCCCTCAAAATCGGAAGTGTTGAACCGTGTAGGAACAGAGTAAGGGTATACAAAGGACCGCATAACCTTAGTAAGCGACCAACGTTCTTGAGCATGCGTAATTGTTTGGAACTGTGGGCACTGTACAAAACGAGGACCGGAGAAAGCGAGGCAGAAGGTGCGTGCGAGTGCTGTGGAACCATGTGTATGTCATAATGCAGTGGCTATTCGCCTATGATGTAACCTCCAGAAATCTAAACTCTGTCCGCAATATGTCAAGCGTGTGCCCCAGGAACTTTTCCGGAGACAAAATATCGAGGTCCAAATCAGAAAAAACTACTGAAGCATCGACGTCAACCATGTCTGCGACTTCACCTGATGAGTAATCTGGGCCCTCGAGCGCCATGTCGTCAGTGTCATCGGACATTCCTACAACAAATTCTGACAGACGTAGACCAAGTGGTCGCTAGAGCTCTTTATGTTTCGGGAGACTCATTATCTATGTTAGAGACCCAACACTGCAGAAAAGCTTCTTATTTAATTCGTGTTGCCTATGAGTCACCTAACCAGCACGCTCCGGGTACCATGCTGATAAACATTGAAAATAAACATGATCACACTCTTATGACAGAGAAGGTTGAACGTTCAAATTCTCTCGCTGATGGATGGACAGATGTGCCCTGACACCAGTTTCATTGCCACGGTAGCGGAAACAATTTTCTCAAGAGTATTTGTCCTGGCGAGTGCAGAGAAAAAGTACAATTAAGGATATAAAATGTACAGTGGAGTAACACTGAGCGATGTGGGCTTCTACTTATGTGAAAAATAGTTATATTTCTCTCTTACACTCTTAAATCAGTTATGTTCCTTTGTCTACCTCGTACTACTGATAATCCTACAATTTACTTCGTCATTTCGCTACTCTAGATAGGTTGCTCCACGCTGTGGCACAACGCTGCACTTCCACAGCCGTCAGCGTCACAACGCACTCGCGCTCGGCGATTATAAATACTCCCCATTCAGTCGTTAACTGCACTTGTTCGTGGACTTCCGACTTGCAGCAACAGAGTAACAATCTGCACACCGATAGTCGACCCAGCGTATGGCCGAGCCGCTACAGCTTCACCCAGCAGCGTCATCAGCTAGGCGAAGCCGCTGGTCTACCAGCCGCCAGCTAGAACTGATGATTCCGGGTCTCGAACGGGTACCGCCGAGACGAGGTCTCTGTCTCTGTCTCTTAATTCCTAAAAAAATTATAGTCCTAAATAACAAGTAAAATTAGTGTAAAATTTAGTAAATTTATTTCGATAGTGCATACTGTCGCAGAGGTTTCATTTCGAAACCACTCGTAAACGCAATGGCACAAAATGAATCGTCTGTCTTGCAATAGATTTGGTGGTTACATACGAAAAGCATTCTGACTTCACAACAAAATTAATGAAATGATTTGGAGCAGAAACCATTGGTCCTCAAAGGTTTAAAAAAGAATGTTATTCAGTGAATCGTCTTGACTCCGCCCTATCTGTAGAACTGGAAGATTTTCCCACACGCCATTCTAGAGCAGCTGTGGCCGTAATGTTGAAAGTTGTTTTTGAAAAATTATTAGTTTGCGAGGTGCCGGGGCTAGCAGTGTATTTGACACTAAATTCTTCTTGAGTAAACATATGTAAATGATGCTCTAAGCCCCCCCTCCCTATTCTAACTCCGACTTTTGCTGTTGCACAAGGATAAAAAAAAAAACACGCGAACTGACTCTAATCAACCCTGCCAGTGGAGTAGAAGAGAGTTTGGCACCTGCAATAATTTAATTTGATAAATAAGTTAAATAAACGAAGGTTTCATTAACATAGTGGGAAATGATGGGTTGCTCTACCGATTAACAGAATGAAAGTTCTGTCCAAAATAACAATATGATTTATTAAGACTAAACACAAAATAAAAAAAAACACATGAAATATTTATAATACTTCAAATTGGCTCAAATTGGAGACTCATACAAACACTGTAAAGGTGAAGTTGTCCCTAAACTAGATCGTGAGGTTTAAGACGAAGTGGTATGTGGAGCCAATTCCTTGCCACTCAAATCTCAAGAGAGACACATAGCTAACCCAACAGTAATTGCTGCTACTCAAGACAGAACAAAGTTAGAAAAAGACGAACAGGCGCGCTCTGCTGAGCTCTGATTGACTAGGAAAATCCCTATCTGCCGGTGCTGCGGACATGCATTACCAAACTGTCTTCTTGACTGCCAGAACACGATCTGGCGATGGCTGGTTGCTTCGACGTCCTCGACCGAAAGGCGAGAGCCGACTACCTAGAGCACCCGTACAGGCCGAACACACAACATTCCCGCCCCCACGACAGTGGCCGTGGTTAAACGTTCCAATCAGCAACTCGAAAACCGGCGGAAAATTCCACTCAATTGCCGGAGCACTACCATTCCACCAATGGAGATTCTTGGCGCCAATTTCTGTGCTGATTTTGCTACGTCACGGAGCTATGCCCTGAGCAAGCCAATCACAGTTACTATTTTGCAGAAAGCGCGGGAATTTTCCCGCCACAACTGCCTGGGTACACAAGTCATTCCCACGCCTCGCTGGTAGCCCGCCAGAAAGTGTTTTCGCTAAGATTCTGCGAAGTAACGGAACCTCTAGCCCAGCCGCTACTTCAAACCCCTCCGGGCGTGTCTTTTGACAATGTCGGCGTCTGCAAAGCATTCACTCGACTTCCTCACACCCGTCGGCTTAACCCTCTCCAGTTCAACAGAGCCCGCCTGTCACCGGACCACCCGGGTGACGAGAGACGCTGCGTGGGAAGTCCGCGTGTGAAGGAATAGCAACTTTCCACCGCATGCAATTAGAGAGGAGAATCGTAAGATAGAAATATGAGAGGGGGCTCATGCCACTTCTCATTGCCCCTACGCCATTTTAGATTGTAATTGGTGAGCGGTTGGCTCACTTAGGAGCAAGGTAGTGAGTCAATCGCCCAAGAACAATCTTACAAACTGACTCCACATGCCGCACTCTATAAAAGAATCACTGCAACCGAAAAATGCAGCTCATAGAGGGAGGATTATTTATGATGTAGGCAACTTCACCTTCTTAATATGGAACACTAACACTCACATTACACATCCATACCCAGGGAGCCCCTTCCAAACACTGATTCACACAGACATTCACGCTCTAAATATGGCCCGGGCATGTGAGCCAAATATGGAGCAGTTTATTCTTTACAATCAGAGTTGGAGTGCTCCGCAATTAAATGCCCAAGATTTTACAACAATTTGAATCATGAAACTAACCTGAACTCACTCACACATGATACTATTTAAGTTAACAATCTCTTTGTGAGCTTTCAGAATCTAGTTACAACCTCCGATTCATTCTGTCTCCCTGCAGCAAGAATAACCTTTACAAAATGTTCCCTGAACTGATGGTCCATTCACAATGACAGTGGTGGTATCTGCTTCAGTTTATGGGGACTTCAGGCACACTGTTTGCATACACACAACAATAAATACAAAATACAAAAAAAAACATGGTGTGGAGAACAATACAGTAATTTGTAATAAGAATTACAGTGTAAAACACAAACACATACAAGGTATAACATACATTACAAAAACAACACTAGAGAAAGAAATTTAAGAAAAAAAACAAGGTTCATGGGGCATCAAGTTGTGTGTGCACATTGCACAAAGTTCATGACTGTGCTGAGAATGAGGCACTAAATCACATTGTTAGAAATATTCGAAGCACTTCACAAATTCCACAGTACTGACATCACATAGGGCTAAACGTTGGGTGTTGTTACTACGTTGTTGCAACGGCAATAGGGTGTGCTGGAGCATCTGCAGTACTGTGTTGAGATTGCACCAAGACCTACGCATATGATCACGGCAGTACGGTAGGAAGACACAGTGATAGGCTCTCCTCACGTAGATTAATTGTCTCTGAGGTCTATTTGTTGGGATACATCACTAGTCTAGGTCTCTTCTCTCGCTGGACAGTACTTTACGTTTCCCAATATTGCAGTTCGACGAGGGATGATGGCACGTGGAGTGACACCACAAGTGTGTGAGGTCATCCATACAGGATCGAACTAGGAGCGACGATTGCTAAAACTGCTCTCTAATAGAGAGGAGAAGTTAGAAATGAGGCCATACATTTGTTAGAGTGGCACGATACTGCTTTGTGTATGCAGATCGGCCAATGCTAGTGAGTTGTAAAAACCCAAACAGGTGAATATAAAGCGTCCCTTTCTGTCCTGAGGCACATGAGGCGCAGGTTCTGACACGATATGTGATCTTTGTGTACTCACGACAACGTGGTCTGCCGCAGGGAATCCCTCCAAACGGCTGCCGCGTCCAGAGAGCTAGCAGGCTGTCGCGTGTGGGTCGCGTGTCAGGGTCAACGGCCAGCCTCACTTTCGCTTGTGGCCCGGCGAGGATCCCGCGTAATCCCTCAGGTATACGGCCTGGTGCTGTCAGCTTGTAGGACCGGATGTTCTCGCGCCCTTCACGTCAGGTAGCGCGCTGACGCTCCCTTCTTGCAGGTAGCCAATGACCTCCGGCTGGCCTCTGCATTGCCACGATCCCCGTCATCTGCACAATTCTTACAAAAATCTTATGCCTAACTTTTCCTCATGACCTTCTATGTTATAATAAATTTACATCACTATACGTTGATGGTCTGTCATTTCAGACACTCTAATTTTAATTTTATAGTTATTTATCTGTAGATATCATAACAAAAATCATGGAAACAATTTATCTTGATATTTGTGTAGAGACCGATCTCACTATTGTACATGGTGTGTGACGCTATATTGGATGAATAACTAAATGTGCGGGCCCGCACTAATATTACTATTAATTATATAGATCGACAGTAGACATGCTCAAGAATTAACTACCATTTGCCAACGATCTACATTCTATGTCTTTTAATTTAATTATGTTGTTATGCAGGTCTAAGTTTTACTGTGCTATAAGGAACATGCAACTATGCTACTTTCACTCGCCCGTCGTCCCTCCATCTCGGGTCTGTGGTTTGGTGACCTGAAAAATAGCATCTCAACAGGCGCGCGCCACACTTGTGGTAGAAAACCCCCACAATAATAATCTAGTTATTGTTAAATCCTACAGTTTAACTTATCCTAGTATATCGTACTTTCCCTTTTATTTATTTATTTATTTATTTATTTTTTATACAATACTCTTACATAATTCCTGTTACGCTGAGATGTCTCGCTGCTCACCGCTATTGACGACAGTGATGTGCGCGCCGTACGAAATGGCCTCCGAGTTCTCACTACGCCTCACTGAAACTCCAGAGACTGGGTTAGCCATGGCTATACAAGACAATAAATTTATAGTTGCAACTTCCTTTTCTATGTTATGCAGTATTTGCGATCAAAGCACACCTTTCCAGAGGCAATGTAATATGACCAAGCCAGGACTGGTTCCTGTTGAGGATTCCGTCGCCCAGCACACACCATCTACACAGTATGTCACGAATTTCCAAGTATAATTCCTTGGTTATTCATCTGTGACAGTCACAAGCAGCACGCTAAATCCCCAACCAGCACATTGGCATGGTAGGCTTTATGCCCGCATTTCTACCGTCTAGGCCCTAGGGCACCATTGGAGTCAAACGCTCACAGGTTCACCCAGACTTGCAAGACAACGATGCTGGCGCATCACTGTAAAAACTATACTGCCCATATTCATCATCGAAATCACGCAATATACCACAATCTTGCAGTGCACTGACGCGTGCCTGCAAGCATTGGTATGAACGTCTCACGAACTGGTTGTGGCCGCTATGGAGCGTATCACGACTTCTCAGAACGCTTCTAAGAGCACGTTCTTGTATGCGCCCGTTTGTGCGACATCTCCTCAAAAAATGGTTCGAATGGCTCTGAGCACTATGGGACTCAACTGCTGAGGTCATTAGTCCCCTAGAACTTAGAACTAGTTAAACCTAACTAACCTAAGGACATCACAAACATCCATGCCCGAGGCAGGATTCGAACCTGCGACCGTAGCGGTCTTGCGGTTCCAGACTGCATCGATTTTAACCGCACGGCCACTTCGGCCGGCTGCGACATCTCCTCACTCATCATTATCCCTCAACATGGACACCAGATAGGAAAGAACAAAAACATTGCTCATGGAAAGGTAGTGTCTCCTACTCCATCGACATTGGAGATCGCGAACATAAACAAAAAGAGGATAGCAGCAGTAAATTCTTATGCAAGACAACGCAGCGTATTAATATTTTAACAATCTTGATCTATTAATGTAACGATTATTATTCCCCGAAGAAAGGTTCATATATTTGCCTATTCTACTATGTACACAACTTAAACTACTATTATTCCACGAACTTCTTTGTGTGAGAGATGTGGTGGAGTTCTATGGACTAGCGCCAATCCCTTGTCAGACTCCTCCTCCTCTGACGTGCATTAGGATTTGCAGGTCTAATTTCAATCTCCTGGTTCTGCTGTGGTCCTTGGTTTCGCTCTCTCCAGTTACGGTCGCTTTCCCGTTCGTTATTCCTCCTGTCCCAGATTCCTTGTCTAGATTGACCCTGTTCCCTGATGTTCTGGTTTCCGTGTCTCTGATTTCCATAATCTTGAATTGCGTAACCTTGATTTCCGTAACCCTGGTTTCCTAACTGACGAGCGCGATTATGCGATCTGTTGTCGTCTGCCCTTGCTGGCCCGTGGTATTTGTTATTTTGCGCCTTCTTCCTGTCCTTTGCGTCTTGTTTATCGAAGACTACTTCGAGTTCGCGCAATAGACTCTTGAATGCTTCTATGTCAGATCCACACTTGCCGACAAGTGTCTGTTGATACCTAACAGGCATTTTGGAAAAACAAAATTTGATGATTTCTCCCTTGCTATATGGACTATCTAAAAATTGATTCTTCTTGAGTAAATCATCAAAAAATTTGGTTGCGCTCCTTTGCCCGGACACTTCCAGTTCAGGACAAAATATTATTTCCTCTTTAATCCTGTCTTGCGTTTCCTTTGACCAGTAGATCCCCAGGAACGCATCAACAAATTCCTGATATGTCTAGCCGGCCGAAGTGGCCGTGCGGTTAAAGGCGCTGCAATCTGGAACCGCAAGACCGCTACGGTCGCAGGTTCGAATCCTGCCTCGGGCATGGATGTTTGTGATGTCCTTAGGTTAGTTAGGTTTAAGTAGTTCTAAGTTCTAGGGGACTAATGACCTCAGCAGTTGAGTCCCATAGTGCTCAGAGCCATTTGAACCATTTTGAACCTGATATGTCTGACACGTCGCTGCCACACCCCGCATCTTTTCCGCGGCTTGGCCTTCGATGTGTCCACACATGAATTCTAATTTTGCCAGGGTTGGCCATGATGACGGTAATGAATTTGTAAACTGCATCACCCAGCTCTTGGGATGCATCGACCCTCCATTATCTCTGAACTTTTGGAATTTTAGTATCGACAGGAAGTGATTGTGATCAAAATCCTGTCCGATCCTCGCACTGGTGTTGTCACTCGTTTCCGATACTTGCACGTCTGCTGAGTGTCCTGATCCATCTTGCTGATAACTGTAATGTGCTACCTCTGTATCACAGTGGAAGTGGCATTCAGCATTCACTCTTCTAAGTGGGCTGCAATTATTGGAGCTATTACTCGCTGTTTCTGCGTGTGCATTGTTCGTTCCGCACGCTGTCACTGGGCTAGAGCACGGCGGGCTTTTCCTCGGAGACACAATCCTGTGTACTCCATCATTGGTATCCGAACGCGCAGTGCTCGTGTGCCCGTGTCGCTCTAGTTTTGCTATCCGACTCTCTACTTCTTTCATTCGTTTCGTGATGTTCGTAACCGCAATATTACCTTGAGTCTCTAAGGCCGCTAGGGATTTTGAGTGGACTTGTGTCGCACGTCGCAAGCGCCCTGCGAGTTGAGAAGTTACTCTTGCGATTTTCATTGCCCCTGTTGCTGCAGTTTTGGCTAGGCCTGCTACTTTTTGTGCTACCATTGACATTTGTTTTGCTTCTCCACATTCTTTCTTTATTGTTAATAATTCCCCACGAATTTCCCCTATATGCGAAATTATTGCCTCCGTGTCCTTCTTACGCTGTTCGTCAGCTTCTTCTTTCTCCTTCTTACGCTGTTTGTCATCTTCTTCTTTCTCCTTCTTACGCTGTTCGTCAGCTTCTTCTTTCTCCTTCTTACGCTGTTTGTCAGCTTCTTTTTTCATTGATCGTAGGAAGCTCAGTATTGGGTTAATGTCATCATTTTGATCCTCGTCACACATGGGTGATGTAACTCTGGACACCTGGGCGCTAGAGCTCTGACGTGGCCGAGCTGGCCCCTGTCTGCTCTCGTTCGTTTGATTATAAACCTCTACTACCGTCTCGACCTGTGTGCCTGTCTGTGTTTCATCCTCTACCTCACTGTCATAATCACGGTGGCGACGTTGCTCTAAGATCGCGTCCAAATCACCTTCCTCATCGATGACCCTGTCGTCCTGTCCTGCTAAAAATGTGTCCATCTCATCTCCGAACCTATCCCCGTCAGTAAACTGCCCCTTATCCATTATGCAATTCTCTTTTGGTTTAACTTCGCTCGATAATAGTCGTGCCTTACTTCTCGTGATCATTCATGAAAAACAATTTTATCTACGATGCACAATAAAAATAATCTACTCCATATATTCTTCGACATAGACACAAAATTTCAACAACGCCGTTCCAACGCTGTAACTACATGCACAAAAACTGCACACAAACCCGACAAAGTGTGAAGTGGTACGGACACCACATCAAAGAAACATATAAAACAGTGAACAAACAAACAAATATATACGCTGAAAACAAAAACAGTAAACATGCGCCGCTACTTAAAAACTAATCTCGGAACTACAAGAAAAACAAGTTGGGTATTACTCATTAAAAAAAAGAGAAAAACAATTGAATGTTCCTACTAAGAATCCTGTTGGCTTATCAGTGATTCACAGGAAAGATCCTGGCAGGGTCGCCATATTATGCGAGGTGCTGGGGCTAGCAGTGTATTTGACACTAAATTCTTCTTGAGTAAACATATGTAAATGATGCTCTAAGCCCCCCCCCCCTATTCTAACTCCGACTTTTGCTGTTGCACAAGGATAAAAAAAAAAAAAAACACGCGAACTGACTCTAATCAACCCTGCCAGTGGAACAGAAGAGAGTTTGGCACCTGCAATAATTTAATTTGATAAATAAGTTAAATAAACGAAGGTTTCATTAACATAGTGGGAAATGATGGGTTGCTCTACCGATTAACAGAATGAAAGTTCTGTCCAAAATAACAATATGATTTATTAAGACTAAACACAAAATAAAAAAAACACATGAAATATTTATAATACTTCAAATTGGCTCAAATTGGAGACTCATACAAACACTGTAAAGGTGAAGTTGTCCCTAAACTAGATCGTGAGGTTTAAGACGAAGTGGTATGTGGAGCCAATTCCTTGCCACTCAAATCTCAAGAGAGACACATAGCTAACCCAACAGTAATTGCTGCTACTCAAGACAGAACAAAGTTAGAAAAAGACGAACAGGCGCGCTCTGCTGAGCTCTGATTGACTAGGAAAATCCCTATCTGCCGGTGCTGCGGACATGCATTACCAAACTGTCTTCTTGACTGCCAGAACACGATCTGGCGATGGCTGGTTGCTTCGACGTCCTCGACCGAAAGGCGAGAGCCGACTACCTAGAGCACCCGTACAGGCCGAACACACAACATTCCCGCCCCCACGACAGTGGCCGTGGTTAAACGTTCCAATCAGCAACTCGAAAACCGGCGGAAAATTCCACTCAATTGCCGGAGCACTACCATTCCACCAATGGAGATTCTTGGCGCCAATTTCTGTGCTGATTTTGCTACGTCACGGAGCTATGCCCTGAGCAAGCCAATCACAGTTACTATTTTGCAGAAAGCGCGGGAATTTTCCCGCCACAACTGCCTGGGTACACAAGTCATTCCCACGCCTCGCTGGTAGCCCGCCAGAAAGTGTTTTCGCTAAGATTCTGCGAAGTAACGGAACCTCTAGCCCAGCCGCTACTTCAAACCCCTCCGGGCGTGTCTTTTGACAATGTCGGCGTCTGCAAAGCATTCACTCGACTTCCTCACACCCGTCGGCTTAACCCTCTCCAGTTCAACAGAGCCCGCCTGTCACCGGACCACCCGGGTGACGAGAGACGCTGCGTGGGAAGTCCGCGTGTGAAGGAATAGCAACTTTCCACCGCATGCAATTAGAGAGGAGAATCGTAAGATAGAAATATGAGAGGGGGCTCATGCCACCTCTCAAGTTTTAATGATAGTTTTGTTTATTGATTTTGCATTGACAGTTTCTTTGCTTGGATGGCTGGAAAGGTTGTTTAACAAGCCGCGTTTGTTGCACACAGTGAATCGAAACAGAAGATAATCTGAATGCGTGATTTCCATGAAAATGTACTGAGTCGCCTAATAAAGAAAACCAGGTTCTACCAGAAAATCGTAACACTCTGCATCATACTTCTTTACTTCTCTGATATGAAATTTGACAAAATCTTATTGGTCGTTTAAAAGAAGTCCCTAACTCACTTTACGAAAGTATTCTTTGTTATAAACAAAAATTGCAAAGAAACGGCAAACTCTGAAAATTCTTTACGCTTGTTTGTTCATCTGTGTCATGCTCAATGAATTATTACATGATATACAGGGGGAACATTAATAAAAGTAAGAAACTGCAGGAGCGGATTCCTAACCGGAAAGGGAGGTAAACTGGTGGTGTGTGTGCAATGAAATCAAATCGTCCCGGATCACGGTACAGAGCTGCATCGGATCCACGTCCCAACAGATGTTCAAAGTCAGCTCCACAGCACTGTAGGTGGTGGGGATAGTAGCGGTTGTCAGGCAGGATACACGTATTCGTACTTTGGATTACACCTTGTTGGCGGGCCACTTGCCTGGAGCTTCTACTATGGTTCGTCTCGACATCCTGTAGAACCTGGTCTGGAGGACCAGGTTCTACAGGATGTCTGGTGTACGCATAGCCCGTGGCCTTCCTCCACGTCCGCCTGTCTGAAAGGACCCACCAACACACAGACGCGCAGAAGGCTCGGAATGCGGTGTGATGTGGTCGCAGTCTGTGAGGGCACTTGCTTTTGTTTAGCCGTGCTGTCTCTCGACCGCTTCCATCTACCTGACGGTACACAGACACACCTCGACTTGTTCCCGGCGTGAATACCAGACCATTCTGCTGCTTACAGTACGCTGCGTCAACCACACAGCCTGCAACACACAAGGAACACACGGCACTCGGTGAGAGGAACTGTCATTCGTCAGCGTCATCCAACGAGGTAACGATGCATTTCCGGTCACATATTGGTAGGAACTCTATTCGTTCATTACCAGTCAGGAATCCGTCCCTGTAGTTTGCCGATTTTATTAAGTTCGTCCTGTACATGTTCATCGTAGATTACAATAGGTTACATTGCGTTAATCTTGTCGATAATTTTTCCTAATTAAGAAGAGCGATAAAGTTCTGTGCAAGACGTGCGCAATGATAAAGCAAAGGAAATTAATTATTGCCGTATTAAGAAATCCAAATCAATCAAAAAACATTCATCTCTCGCAGTAAAGATTTTAAGAACCGTATGGATAACCCGTGGTCTAGGGGTAGCGTCTTCGGTCCCGGGTTCGTTCCCCGCCACTGCCTAAATTTTGATAAATAATCAGCATTGGCGGCCGAAGACTTCCGGCATAAGAAGTCAGCCTCATTCTGCCAACGGCCTTGTCAAAGAGGGCGGAGGAGCGGATAGAGGTTCAGGGCACTCTCTTGTCCTAGGGGTGGGAAATTGCCCCTAAAGGCGGAAGAATCAGCAATGATCAACGACATGAGGATGCAGAAGGCAATGGAAACCACTGCATTAAAGACACGTAACGTGTATCCACAGGACATGTGGCCTGTAATTGAAGAAGTGTCATGATGATCTCTCCATTGGCATAAGATTGCGGAATAGTCCCCCATTCGGATTTCCGGGAGGGGACTGCCAAGGGGGAGGTTACCATGAGAAAAAGACTGAATAATCAACGAAAGGATAACGTTATACGAGTCGGAGCGTGGAATGTCAGAAGCATGAACGTGGTAGGGAAACTAGAAAATCTGAAAAGGGAAATGCAAAGGCTCAATCTAGATATAGTAGGGGTCAGTGAAGTGAAGTGGAAGGATGACAAGGATTTCTGGTCAGATGAGTATCGGGTAATATCAACAGCAGCAGAAAATGGTATAACAGGTGTAGGATTCGTTATGAATAGGAAGGTAGGGCAGAGGGTGTGTTACTGTGAACAGTTCAGTGACCGGGTTGTTCTAATCAGAATCGACAGCAGACCAACACCGACAACGATAGTTCAGGTACACATGCCGACGTCGCAAGCTGAAGATGAACAGATAGAGAAAGTGTATGAGGATATTGAAAGGGTAATGCAGTATGCAAAGGGGGACGAAAATCTAATAGACATGGGCGACTGGAATGCAGTTGTAGGGGAAGGAGTAGAAGAAAAGGTTACAGGATAATATGGGCTTGGGACAAGGAATGAAAGAGGAGAAAGATTAATTGAGTTCTGTAACACTTTTCAGCTAGTAATAGCGAATACCCTGTTCAAGAATCAAAAGAGGAGGAGGTATACTTGGAAAAGGCGGGAAGATTTCAATTAGATTACAACATGGTCAGACAGAGATTCCGAAATCAGATACTGGACTGTAAGGCGGACCCAGGAGCAGATATAGACTCAGATCACAATATAGTAGTGATGAAGAGTAGGCTGAAGTTCAAGACATTAGTCAGGAAGAATCAATACGCAAAGAAGTGGGATACGGAAGTACTAAGGAATGACGAGATACGTTTGAAGTTCTCTAACGCTATAGATACAGCAATAAGGAATAGCGCAGTAGTCAGTACAGTTGAAGAGGAATGGACATCTCTAAAAAGGGCCATCACAGAAGTCGGGAAGGAAAACATAGGTACAAAGAAGGTAGCTGCGAAGAAACCATGGGTAACAGAAGAAATACTTCAGTTGATTGATGAAATGAGGAAGTACAAACATGTCCCGGGAAAATCAGGAATACAGAAATACAAGTCGCTGAGGAATGAAATAAATAGGAAGTGCAGGGAAGCAAAGACGAAATGGCTGCAGGAAAAATGTGAAGACATCGAAAAAGATATGATTGTCGGAAGGACAGACTCAGCATACAGGAAAGTCAAAACAACCTTTGGTGACATTAAAAGCAACGGTGGTAACAGTAATAGTGCAACGGAAATTCCACTGTTAAATGCAGAGGAGAGAGCAGATAGGTGGAAAGAATACATTGAAAGCCTCTATGAGGGTGAAGATTTGTCTGATGTGATAGAAGAAGAAACAGGAGTCGATTTAGAAGAGATACGGGATCCAGTATTAGAATCGGAATTTAAAAGAGCTTCGGAGGACTTACGGTCAAATAAGGCAGAAGGGACAGATAACATTCCATCAGAATTTCTAAAATCATTGGGGGAAGTGGCAACAAAACGACTATTCACGTTGGTGTGTAGAATATATGAGTCTGGCGACATACCATCTGACTTTCGGAAAAGCATCATCCACACAATTCCGAAGAGAATTATCGCACAGTCAGCTTAACAGCTCATGCATCGAAGCTGCTTACAAGAATAATATACAGAAGAATGGAAAAGAAAATTGAGAATGCGCTAGGTGACGATCAGTTTGGCTTTAGGAAAAGTAAAGGGACGAGACAGGCAATTCTGACGTTTCGACTAATAATGGAAGCAAGGCTAAAGAAAAATCAAGACACTTTCATAGGATTTGTCGACCTGGAAAAAGCGTTCGACAATATAAAATGGTGCAAGCTGTTCGAGATTCTGAAAAAAGTAGGGGTAAGCTATAGGGAGAGACGGGACATATACAATATGTACAACAACCAAGAGGGAATAATAAGAGTGGACGATCAAGAACGAAGTGCTCGTATTAAGAAGAGTGTAAGATAAGGCTGTAGCCTTTCGTCCCTACTCTTCAATCTGTACATCAAGGAAGCAATGATGGAAATAAAAGAAAGGTTCAGGAGTGGGATAAAAATACAAGGTGAAAGGATATCAATGATACGATTCACTGATGACATTGCTATCCTAAGTGAAAGTGAAGAAGAATTAAATGATCTGCTGAACGGAATGAACAGTCTAATGGGTACACAGTATGGTTTGAGAGTAAATCGGAGAAAGACGTAGGTAATGAGAAGTAGTAAAAATGAGAACAGCGAGAAGCTTAACATCAGGATTGATGGTCACGAAGTCAATGAAGTTAAGGAATTCTGCTACCTAGGCAGTAAAATAACCACTGACGGACGGAGCAAGGAGGACATCAAAAGCAGACTCGCTATGGCAAAAAAGGCATTTCTGGCCAAGAGAAGTCTACTAATATCAAATACCGGCCTTAATTTGAGGAAGAAATTGCTGAGGATGTACGTTTGGAGTACACCATTGTATGGTAGTGAAACATGGAGTGTGGGAAAGCCGGAACAGAAGAGAATCGAAGCATTTGAGATGTGGTGCTATAGACGAATGTTGAAAATTAGGTGGACTGATAAGGTAAGGAATGAGGAGATTCTACGCAGAATCGGAGAGGAAAGGAATATGTGGAAAACATTGATAAGGAGAAGGGACAGGATGATAGGACATCTGCTAAGACACGAGGGAATGACTTCCATGGTACTAGAGGGAGCTGTAGAGGGCAAAAGCTGTAGAGGAAGACAGAGATTGGAATACGTCAAGCAAATAATTGAGGACGTAGGTTGCAAGTGCTACTCTGAGATGAAGAGGTTAGCACAGGAAAGGAATTCGTGGCGGGCCGCATCAAACCAGTCAGTAGACTAACGACCAAAAAAAAAAATAAAAAATAAGTTTCCTCAATAAACACGAGGTTTCGTCATTCTTGCGATGCCGCTCCATCGGCCAAGGCTTACACGCTGCGGACTGCCTGTCCCTGCGACCAGCGTCTCTGAGGAACGGACAGCGCAGGGAGGTTAGCTGCAGACGCGCAGCGCCGGAGAGGCAACTGCGCGCCGTCTGAGAAACCGAGAAAGCGCGATTGCCGTCGGTGTATCCCAGCTATAAGAGAAGCTCATACTGAGTAAGCAGCGAAACCCCTCTCGCTGTCTAGCCCTGGTGTAGGTGTTAACTGCTGCATCGCTGCACCATTTCAGCTCGACCACTTGCATACTGATTTGCATTTATTCTCTCCGATACTATTGTTATACCTCTTTCTGTTTCTGATGCTATGTCAGTTAGTTTCTGAGCATAAATACTGAATAGAATTCGTGACAGGAAACATCCTCGTCTAGCGTCTCTTCCAGTACTCGTCTCATCCGTTTGCCAGTCTGTGTTGTGTAATGTTTTTGTCCTTCCAGTCAGCAAGAACATCTCTTTAAGGTGGTAGCCCTCTTTAAGCGCATGGAAAATAGATGATTTTCATGATTTATTTCCAAGAAAAATAAAAAGTAATACCTAAGCTGATGATTCGTTCCTTGCACTTTTATCTTTAAGAAATCATTTTTGAGTCCACATCGGACGCGCCGTGTAACTGCTGCACCAGGCAGAAGGACGCCATGCGTCTGCTAGAATTTTCTAAGCTCTCCTATTTGACTTGAAACAAAATACCGTAATTTTGTAAAGTCATTTTCAATATATTTTCTATCAAAGTACGTAGGATAATTGAGACAATATTAAGTTCTAACAAAACGGTGACGTGTTCAAAGAAATGTCATTTTCCCCGCCCACAAAATCGAGACAAATGCTTGCATCGAAAACAGACTGTTGAAGATGTCGCAAAACGTATACGTACGCACATAGCGAATTCAATTTAGAATGCAGGCATCAAATTCTGATTAAAATAGTATGTACAATTATCAAGTTAACTTTCACGCCAATTTGTAAGTAGAGGTTTCGGGAAATACGCTAAAGTTTTCGGTTACGTTTTTTCTGGTTCAGAAACATACGTCTAGTCAGCGATCTCTGGACCATACAGGAGTACTTCCAGATGCAAAAGGCGGTCCTCCTCCATCCTCTTCGTGGGCATGGTGGTCCTTCGGGCTGTTTCGTAGCTCGTGTCATCCTCTGCTCTGCTCGCTCGATACTCTTCTCGTCTGATTTTGTGCAGAAGTTGTAACAGGCGGGTCGGATCTCGAGGTCGAGAATGTTCATAGGTTCCATAATGCCTGTCACACCGTAGATTAAATAATAGACTATTTTTCCCGCTGTGAATGGTTTTCGGAGATAGTTGTTACACAAGTCGCCTTGTAACGCGAAATTGGAGTTTCTGGTGAACTTGGGGTGAACACTACAATAAAGTAGACAGCCACAGATCATATTAAGGCAAAAAATACGACTACCCTCGTAAGGTCTTTAGAAGGATGCTCCAGTTCAATCGGTCAAACATTTTTTATGGGTCATCGTAACACATGTACATATCCCTGTCAGCTTCTAGCATTCTTTGTCCTATCATCCTGAAACATTTAAGAGCATCTCGTTACAGTTTTCCTTGCCTGAATCCCAACTGAACTTCTCCCATTCTTTGTTTCTGATCTTCTGAGAAGAGCTACAAAGGGCCTGGCATGTGAAATTAATTTCTTGTAGTCTGTATATTCTCCTACAATTAAAACAAAACTGTTTCGAATGTTGCTTAGACGAGTAGATAGCGAGTTGACGTTTCCCTTATCGAGTGAATACAGTGGCATCTCTTAGTGTAAATGGAACCGAGAGCCTGAAGCGGCTGCGGAAAGTTTCTGCGAGAGGCTGGCTTCGTCAGGATTATGGCGATTATCGCTCAGCCTCCGGGGAGTGCTGTGCGAGGGACAGCCAAGGCACGGCGGAGCGGGCCGGGGCGCCTACATTTACGCACAGGCGACAAGGCGGCCTAACTTAGAACCGCGCTCCAGTTTGCCAAACTGTGAAGCAACGTAACAAAGCTGTTTACTGTCGCACTCTTGGAGAAGTTGTGACGCCGCCATGTAACCGCCGTATCGGTGAAGTGTCGAGTGTTTCCTTGGCTTTATCCGTATTCCCTTGGTGTACCGTATTGGCAGATATCTCAGTCTAACTGCGAACTTCACAGTCTATTAAGTAAGAGCGTAGTCGGAATTACACAAACATGGTAAAAGATATCGCCTTAGTACCTTCACATCCCAACAGAAGGAACGTTGTCCCTCATGCAACGTCTATGAAGCATTACCTTACTTTGGATTCGTGACTGAGATTCACAAGAAGAGTCACGAGTGGAGTTTACGCGTCGTGTTCATCAAAAATGTTTGATGCCCACTGTAAAAGGTTGGTTCATCGAGAAAAATGAAGACTGGATACCGCAGGAGGACAATTATCCGAAGTACCACAGCAAGCTTTGCAGCGACTGGAAAAAGGAGAAAGATGTGCAGTTATTGGATTCGCCCTCACAGTCGCCTGACGGTAACCGTATTCAAAGTGTATGAACTTTTTAATATAAGAAGTTGCAAGGAATCACTTTGAAACAGCTGTCAATGCAAATTCTCCTACACGTGAATATGCGGAAAACCTGGTTTCAGGCCTCTGATACGACAGGAAATTATAGACGCTACAGGTGACTGTTTTTTTTTTTTTGTTCAAATGGCTCTGAGCACTATGCGACTTAACTTCTGAGGTCATCAGTGGCCTAGAACTTAGAACTAATTAAACCTAACTAACCTAAAGACATCACACACATTCATGCCCGAGGCAGGATTCGAACTTGCGACCGTAGCGGTCGCTCGGCTCCAGACTGTAGCGCCTAGAACCGCACGGCCACTCCGGCCGGCTTTTTTTTGTTCGTGTACGACTGAAGTACGTGTTTTAGCTTCTAGTCAAATAAATTTTTCTACTGATTAACAGGACCATTTCTGTGATATTGAGCTTCTTATAATTTCCAGAAACCTTATGGTCCACTTTGGGACGTAAGTGAATTTATACACAACAACATTCGTGCTGTCGAAAACAATATTTCTGGAGACGACACCATGCGGCAGCTTTCTACTACCAGAATTTGATTTGTGAAGTGGATACTGGCAGCGAAGAATAGTTTGTCATCCACGGCTGTGAAGGAGATACAGTTAGTCAACAAAAATCAGTTAACATATATGAAGGACAGGCAATTCAATAAATACTTTCACGGCTGTTATTGATTTCAGCTGAAAGTTTCCTCATGAGAGATTTCGGTCGACGTATAACGCTAAAGACGATAGAAATTTATAAATATCATTGTAATTTTTTTTTAGAAACAGGAGAGTAAAACAAGCTGAAATATTGATACTGGCTTTGTACTATGGGAGACTGGTGTAACGGGTCAGAGGTAAACGTGCATTCGGCATCAGGTGGCGGTTAGTAGTGGCCTCTGGTGCGTGAGAGCTGCGTGCGGTTTATTTCTGAAGATATCTCCTACAGATGTGGGCGAAACATTAGTGAATTGCTCTCAGGCCGGAAGGTGTAACCGAGGTGAATCAAGAATTATTGATCTGTTATTGTGCACCTGTCACAACCTTATTACTATGCAACGTCTGTTCGACATGCATGATGACGCTGTTTCTGTGAATTTACATGCCTGGGCAAGCTGAACCTCTCCTCCTCTGCATAAATGAAGACTTGAGGATGTAGTTGTGCCCACACCACGTCAAACTTAAACTACTGGCAGAAATGAACTTCGTCTCGTATAACAGAAATTCTTCAAGATAAATTGCAGATAGCTTTTGATAAAGTTCTAAAAGAATCTTCTCCGCAGTTATCAGGTACTACGACGTTCGCGGACTTTATTTCAGGCTGTCTTTCACCGGAGCTATGTATCTGGCGTTCGCAGTCGTTTCGGATTATTTCCTAATGATTACTTACTCGATTACACTTTATGGACATTTGTAATTTTGGCCACCTTATATACGCCATCCTTTGTTAGAAATTCCTAACCGGCCATCAGAAGATTCATTGGGACAAATGAATAGGGAAATATGTATAGATAATGGGTTTAAAGTGACGTCAAGGAAGCAAGGCACACTGCTGCTAACTTGCAGTGTGTTAACCAAACGATAAACTGGATCCATTTGCGGTAAAACAACGAAAATTAGCATTCAAGTAATTGTTCACAAGAGAAGTTACCACACACGCCACTTGATTTGCGAGGATTGTGCTATGCATTCAATATGGGATCATAAATATTCAACTGATATGAAAGTAACGTCGCACCTGCCCCTCGAAAGAGTAATAGATGTAATAATATTCTCTGTATAAATAAACGATTTATAATATGAGACGAAAGTGGTTCGTCTGCATAGTCGAGCGATCAGCGCGTCTGACTCTGATGCGGAAGAACCGGGTTCGATTCCCAGTACTGCCAGGGATTTCTCGGTGGCGAGAGTACTCGACCGTGGTGTACTCAGACTCATGGTGCCGGATGAGGAGCTGCTTGATCGAGTAGCTGCGGTTCCAACTTCTGAAAGTCGACAACGGCCTGGAGAGCTCTTTGCTGTGCCCACGCCTCTCCATACTGCAACCGCATTACGCCATTTGACAGAGAACGACAAGGCGTCCGGTCGACGTCGCATGGTCTTCACGGTCGGATTGCGGAGTTCAGTTTTTAATTTAATACTAAGGTGACGTATGAAATGGGAATAACTTACAGAATTAGTTTTAGGGAGAGCCAAAGGAAGACTTGGATTTCTTTGTAGCGTTCTGGGAAACTGCAAATTTATTTATAATGGGAAATGCTTACGGGACGCTCGTGCTATCAGTTACAGAGTACTACTCCGTACCAAGTACCAATGACAGCAGGTATCAAAAGATTTCAGAGAGACGCTGTTAGAGTCACAGCACGACCAAAGTGAAACAGAGGTACTCGCGTAACTTATATGGGCAAATTTGGAAGAAAGATGACATAGTTATCGTGAAACACTATTGCGTAATTTTAAGGAATCTACGTTGCCTCAGAAAAGTGAAGCACGCAGAAACGAGCGGAAACGAAATGAAAATACACGGGTTAACAGGGTGTCTGATGCTATTTGAGTGATTATAAAAAGAAGTTCAATTACAAAGAACTTGGCGCTATGGGCCCATTTGTGAGTGTGACGTTGCACGCCAGCTGGTCTAGATCTGTGCGCTGATTCGGTTGGGATGGATTTCATAAGGTAGTCGTTTTTATTTATTCATTTATTGTGCTATGATTAGTATCCTCAGAGCCACGTTTCACACATACAGTACCTTCCTTACATCACAGTAACCTAAGAAATAACAATTTTTAATACGACAAATAATATTAAAATGATTTGTGTGACTATGGAGACAATATTATTCATTAACGCTATGAACTAGTAAAGTTAATATGACAGTACTTCTACTACTACTACTACTACTACTACTACTACTACTACGCTGCTGCTGCCACTAATAACAATAATAATATTAATAATGATAATAGCGCCGGTCAAGGTGGCGGAGCGGTTCTAGGCGCTTCAGTCCGGAACCGCACGACTGCAACGGTCGCAGGTTCGAATCCTGCCTCGGGCATGGATGTGTGTGATGTCCTTAGGTTAGTTAGGTTTAAGTAGTTCTAAGTTCTAGGGGACTGATGACCTCTGATGTTAAGTCCCATAGTGCTCAGAGCCATTTATGAGGGACAGCTTACGTTGATAAGACAGCAGAGAAGACAGACAGTATGGAAATCTCTGCACTTGTCAGCACGCAGCCAGGATATCCGGGCATATAACGGACACAGACACTAGGCGCCGTGAGCTGTGCTGAGAAAGACGTTGCAGAAAGACATCGCTGTAATCAATAATCAGTAGTATCAGTGTTTGTACTAGTTTCTTTTCCGGGTCAAGAGGGAAGAGCTTTTTACATTTTTGTAGGGCATAGAGAGATGTCAAATTCCGAAGTTACGTGTTCAGTAAAATTTAGATTTTCCTTTTTTATCAGTCTTAGAATTTTTGCTAAGGGAGAAAAGTTGATGCATGCCTCATTTGGAGCTGAAGATTGCAGCAATTCTCGATATTTCGGGCTAATGAGCGTAGAATGACCGACCAGTATCGCTTGAGTTTTGGATGGGTCGAGATTGAACCCTATATCCTGTGCCTTTTGTGTCAGTGCACGCGGGTCAGTATTGAGATTATCGATAGCTGTCTTCAGGTTTATCGGTTTTGCGCTTGGATACAGATGAAGGTCTTCAGCATACATTCAGTATTTGCAGGAGAACAAAACTGATGACACATCATTGATATACAATAAAAACAGTATGGGACCTAATAACGAACCTTGGGAGATGCCTGAAACTGCTTGCCTCAGTTGTGGCTTTATGATGCTGGGCATAACACGTTGCTGGCGAGACGTTAAGTATAAGTGAAACCATTGCACTGCCCTCGGAGAGAAAGTTAGGCTGCTAAGTTTAGAAAGTAAAATATGGAAGCCGACAGTGTAAAAGGCTTTGCTGAAGTCTGAGAAGCTCATGACAGTGCAGCCGTGGCAGACTTCAGGTCACGTGTCACCTTTGATTAGGCAGATCTTGTACGGCCGTGAATTCCTCCACACAAAAGCTGTCTGCAACTTGAAGAACTATTTAAATATTTATTTGTTATTGTTATTTATTGTGTTTTCTCTTTTCTGTAAATATTGTAATAATTTTCAAACAGATTTATTTTCAAAGATGTATGTAAGCCGTAGGAAGGGATAACGCGGAAAAACAAATAACCCTTTCACCTTCAGTTTTCTTCTCGACGAAAAGCCGTCTTTCGTTATGAGTCGAATTGTAAAGACGTAGAAAATGTGTTTTGTGGCAAATACTGAGTAATTACCATATAAAAGCGGATCGATACTGTTTTTCATTGACTCTCCAACGAATCCACAAGCTTGGAAAACCGTGAAGTTATTTCTTGGAAATTTTCTTTTCAAAATCTCATAAGATTGGGCGCCGATCTTCGATATGACGCTGCGCAATAACTGAGGTACGTGAATGCACTTATCTACTTCCTTTTGTAGCCTACTACTACTACTACTACTACTACTACTACTACGTGATCAGGCCCAGTGGACCGCACGCATCTACAAGTTTCCTCCTCCACTGTATTCTGTCCATTGCTGCTATCCGCCATTCGTCCACATCTATTGACATTTGTTTTAAATCTTCATGGAGTCCAACCCTCCAACGCTTCTTGGGTCTCCCTGGCGGTCTCTTTCCTGTAGGTGTGAAATCCAGGAGCTTCCGAGGCCATCTGTGATCCTCCATCCGGGCCACATGGCCGGCCCACTGCATTCGTTTGGCTTTGACAGCTCCTGCTATGTTGGGCTTCTGGTATAGTTCCCCAAGCTCTTGGTTGTATCTGATCCTCCATTCCCCTTTATCTGCATCCAGAACCGGACCGAAGACCTTCCGAAGCACTTTTCTCTCAAAGACAAGGAGCTTATGGAAGTCCTGTTTCCAGATACTCCATGTCTCACAGCCATATAGAACAACAGGCTGGATCAGGCTGGAGAGAGATTTGGACCGAAGCAGTTGTGCTAGGCTGTGGTAAGATCGGTTTCCTGCTTGTATTCTGGCATTGATCTCTGCTTCACATGACGAGTTCTCAGTGAAAAGTGCCCCTAGGTACTTGAATTCTTGCACTCTCTTGTAGGACTAGTCCCCAACCTGCAGTGATTGTACATGATCAGCAGTCTGACAATGACCACGCATCATAACGAGGTATTCTGTCTTGGCTTCGTTTATGTTTAGCCCAAATTTACTGGCAGCCTCCTTTAGTGCTTTGGTCATTTGCTCCAGCTCCTCTTCCGACCTGGAGAGTAAACAGATGTCGTCTGCATAGGCTAAGTATGCCAGTCTCTTTCCTTAGATTTCAATCCCTTCGTTCTCTTGGTTGGTCTCACGTACGATCTTCTCGAGGGCAAAGTTGAACAGGATAGGGGACAACCCATCTCATTGCCTGAGTCCTGTCACAATTTCAAATTCCTCAGTTACGCGATTTCCCATCTTCACCTTTGCATGTGTCTCGTTCAGACAGATCTTTATCAGATTGATGAGTTTCTCTGCTATGCCAAACTCCCTTAAACAGTTGAGCAGGCTCTTCCGATGTATGCAATCATAGGCCTTCTTAAAATCAACGAATAAAATATGCAAATCTTTACCATATCCACCCAGTTTCTCAGTGAGCTGCCGGAGACTGAAGATGTGATCTACTGTTGATCGTCCTGGCCGGAAACCTCCCTGGTACTCCCCAATCACCGATTCTGCCACTGGCTGAACTCTATGTATGAGGCAATTGGACAGGATCTTATAGCAGACGTTAACCAGGCCGATTCCTCGATAGTTGTCACATTTCAGTTTGTCGCCCTTCTTATGTGTTGGACAAATCAGAGCTGTCTTCCATTCTCCTGGTAGTTCTTCTTTGGTCCATATTGTCTGTATCAGTCGGTGTATTTTTTTCTGTAAGTTTCTCTCCTCCTGCCAGGATCATTTCAGCTTGTATTCCATCTTGACCTGGACACTTATTCTGTTTAAGGTGTCTGATTCTGGTTATTATCTCATCCAAGGTAGGTGGGGGATAGTCTGCATCGGCTGTAATTGGGTACTGGAAATCAAACTGCAGTTCGGGTTCATCACAATTTAGCAGCTGTCGAAAGTACTCTTTCCATCTCTCAGCTATGTCCCTATCGAGCGTCAGCATCTTATCACGGGAATCTTTGACAAATTTCTGCTTGGCCTGGTGACCTTTGCAGTGGTACTTCACCCTCAGAAACATTTCCCTCGTCTTTTGTCCTCTGAAGTCTGTTTCTGCTTCATTGATGATATTCCTTATGTATTTCCTCTTTGCTCTTCTTAGAATTGCTTGTGTAGCCACCATATTTAATTTTGTTCTTAGGTAATCGTAAGCCTCGACCAGGAGCCTGTAACTATTTTCCTTTCACGAAGTCCAATTCAGTCTATTTCTTTAACGATCGGGCGCTGGTGACCGCGCAGGTGAGCGCCCCACAAACCAAACATCATCTGAAGGAAGTGTACGTTCGCGAGTTTCACATAGTGACACGTAACAATCCAGTATAAATGTTCGAGAAACATAGGACTATTTGTTATTTGTGGTCTCATTTTATCGTGAATGTACGTTCTCTCTTATTCTTACAGCCAGTCCGGTGCCATATTTTAGTAACTTTTGCTCCATATCTTAATCGCAGCGCCGCTTTACGACGTAATTTATTACTAAATTTGGCGCAAAGCTTTGTTTCAAAATTGCCGCGCCGATTGACCGAAATTAACAACAATAAATATTAACAGAACCAAAGGGAGAACTTGGAAACTCTGAAAACTGCTCTTTAATATCCAGTATACAGGCACTGAGACGGATTTGCAGATGGTTCCAAGCATGCTGTGTCGGCGCCCCAATACCTCGGCATCACGCAGGCAGTTCGTGGAGACCCGTGCCACGTGTGTGGCTTTATTGAAAGAGCCGGCCGCTGTGACCGAGCGGTTCTAGGCGCTTCAGTCCGGAACCGAGCTGCTGCTACGGTCGCAGGTTCGAATCCTGCTTCGGACATGGATATGTGTGATGTCCTTAGGTTAGTTAGGTTTAAGTAGTTCTAAGTCTAGGGTACTGATGACTTCAGATGTTAAGTCCCATAGTGCATACAGCCATTTGAACCATTTTTATTGAAAGATGGTGTAACGATACTGCGGCATGAGAGATAACAGCATGTCTGTGACATACTGTAACGTAACGTCCCTCAAACACTAGGAACCACGACCTGACGTCATAGCCAATCGGTCCCCGTATCCTCACGGCTGTGCCACACTGGCAGAATCTGACGCCTGGGGTAGTGCAGAACCGCGATTCGCCGCTGAACACAGTGCGGCGCCACCTGTCACTGGTTCATGCTTCCCGGTCACGACACCACTCGAGACTCCCGCGTTTGTGGTATGGCGTTAATGGCAGCCTATACTGGCTGGCGCCAGTTTCCGACCGACAGTGAACGATGGCAGAGACTGCTGTACCCAGTCCACCAGTTGTTCTCGGATGGCAGGCGCAGATGTGAAGGGCTTGCGACGTACTGGGTGCGCAATTCGACGAGCTGTCCTTGCGGTGGCCAGACTTGCTCGACAGGGCGTGTGCTTGCCTTCACGTTCCCGAGCTCTGCAACACCGGGGTACTGTTAGAACCCAGTACCCCACAAATCTGGATATCGGACAACTCGGCCAGACTGCCAAGTGGAGACACACAGTGAGGCCCCTATCCGGCGCTGACCACGCTGTTTCACAAGTACGCTGCATATCCGTAGTCACTCGACATCTGACGTTGTTCGTGCCCTTCATACACCTTACTACTCCTGCCAACAACTCTAAACACGAGAGTAAATAATACCCTCTTGTGACCGTTCTACCTGTCAGAGAATTGCAGAGCTAATAGTTTACATATCCACTGATAGGGTGCACGTGTTCGAAGTTACATTGACGTCCCGTATGGCTTCTGCTTCCATTTCTTATTTTATCAGGTATTGTATGAAAAAGTAATTTAACGAGTACGTTAAAGAGCGTTGTAGGAAGGTAAATGTTTAAAGTATACACAGATAATCAAGTTTATAACTGGTACGTTTTTATTTAACACCTGCTTTGTTTAACCTTTAAATCTAAAGGGAGTGGAAGGGCTGACCCGATAAAGTGAACATTGCAATTTGAATGTGTTCATTAATTATCAAAAACGATATCACATAAAAACTGACAGACGTCACTCAAGCAAGATTATTTATGAAACACTCATTACATAATATCATAACCAAGTTAATAAATCATTAGCCAACGCTCTCCCATAATCATTCCATGTAGGCTTTCACGGCCGGCGTCTTCATCAATAAACACTTCCGGGCTAAGTTGCCGTGGTCGATCTGTAAAACTTCTTCTCCCTAACGTTTCGTTCTCAACTACGGAGAACATCTTCGGAGGTGAGTCAATCGTTGACTCACCTCCGAAGATGTTCTCCGTAGTTGAGAACGAAACGTTAGGGAGAAGAAGTTTTACAGATCGACCACGGCAACTTAGCCCGGAAGTGTTTATTGATGGGCTCTCCCATAATGATTGAGATGCGCCACTCAGGCAAAATATTTAAGAAACTCTCTCATCGTAAAAATCATTAATAAACTAATAAACCATTAGCAACGATCTCATATAAAAATTGACAGATGCCACTAAGGCTGAATTTGACCATAACTTTAACAAAACAACTCTAGTTAAGACACGTTATTTAAGACCCTTTCAAATGGCTCTAAGCACTATGGGACTCAACTGCTGAGGTCATTAGTCCCCTAGAACTTAGAACTAGTTAAACCTAACTAACCTAAGGACATCACAAACATCCATGCCCGAGGCAGGATTCGAACCTGCGACCGTAGTGGTCCTGCGGTTCCAGACTGCAGCGCCTTTAACCGCACGGCCACTTCGGCCAGCTTAAGACCCTTTCAGTTCCGATACTTTAACATTACGTGTAAAATAACAGTGGACGCATCGCCTTAATTTTAACACGAATACTTACAACATATTTATTAAAACGTAACTTGGGCAATCTTTCAGATTACTAGAGAACCTTGCAGAGCGAACCCCGAAATTATTCAGATGCCCATTGGCTTCTAAGATGGGCTTTTAGGGCATAGAAAATTACAAATTTCTACAGTCATAAATGTGTGATAACAGAAGTAAGGCCCAAGCTTGTAAGGCCGAAGTTTAACCACGAACGGTGGAACCTACTGAGGGAAGAAGTACTTAACGACGAACCAAGACGTGGCTCCGTTAGCAACGCCCCGTCGACTAGGCCACCGAAATGTGAACCCAGCAAACGCTACCCAAGGGGAACAAACGAGCTCAGGCCAAGTCCACCGCCCGTAAGCCAAACTTGTAACCTAAAGGGAAGCCCTGCGCTTCGGTTGCCCGCTGCCTCAGCTCACTGAAACACAGACTGTACCCGGAAGCAGGAGGCCAAAAAAACATTTCTTAACTTTAACATTCAAGAGTGACCAGTAAACTAAAACTATAAAATCAAAGCTCAATAACAACTAATTTCACTCTCAAGTCCTTTGCTTAAGTGAAACAGTACCTGACAACAAACGCTATGAGTGGGAAATGAACTGGCTCACGAAAACCGACAGTCACTAGGACTTAATGACAAACATATTGGCCACCTTAAGTGGGGCTGCAAAGCTCAACACGGTAACTTTTAGAAATAAAAACTCAGATTAACATGGATTAACCGATATCGTACGCAAATCAAACAAAATGGTTCAAGTGGCTCTGAGTACTACGGGACTTAACATCGGAGGTCATCCGTCCCCTAGAACTTAGAACTAATTAAACCTAACTAACCTAAGGACATCACACACATCCGTGCCCGAGGCAGGATTCGAACCTGCGACCGTAGCGGTCGCTCGGTTCCAGACTGTAGCGCCCAGAACCGCACGGCCACTCCGGCCGGCTTTCTTAGAACGACTTAAACCTAACTAACCTAAGGACATCACATACATCCACGCCCGAGGCAGTAATCTAACCTGCGACAGTAGCGGTCGTGCGGTTCCAGACTGAAGCGCCTAGAACCACTCGTCCACAGCGGCCGGCTCAAACACTTGCTAATAATAGCTAATGAACAAACTTCTGGAAATACATCAATATTATGCGGAAGTAGAGCACACGCTTAGTAAGAGGCATCAAATGAAATCGAACACACATAACATCACGCGTCCGGCAACGTCTTACTGTACGAATAGCGATCACAATCACAGTTAAGTAAGCGCTCTTAGTAATTAGAATACAAAACGTCAAATTGTCAGACCATCACTTGGCAAGACCTTAACAGGTTGTCCGTCCAAGGAAGCGGGCACATGCACAGCTCACGAGGTTGCCGGAGAAGGCGCAGCGCCGGCCGCCTCCCGCCGCCTCGAGCGCGACCACGTGACAGCCGCCGCCCGGCCGCAGGCACGCCGTCTCCGCTTCAGCCCGCCGCCTTCCTTTCTCAAAGCGTTGTTTTTCCTACCCGCGGCACTCGCTTATATCCCAAGCCGGCTGTACTAGGAAGTGGATCTTGCTCGTGTCACAGATACCAGTGGCGCCGGTCCCGCCGCGGCTCCATGACGTCGGGAGTTTCACGAGGCTTCTCGTAGACGATGCTGTTCCCTACACGAACGTTGCAACACTAGAAGACTGTAGCGAAACACAAAAACGCCTTCGGAGAATCGATTATTGCTGCAGGGCCTGTCAGTTTGCTTCTAATGTGTAGAAATGTAACAATTTTTGTGTAAACAGGAGAAGAGTTATAGTACCGTTCGATTAAGCATTGGTAGAAAATCACTGAAAGCAGTAACAACCGTACAATCCCTACGAGCAACCTTCGGGAGCAACCCGACGTGGGATGGCCATTTAGAATTATGCACGAAAAGTAGGTACCAGTCTGAGAACAAAAGGAAATGTAATTCATCTAAGAGAGAAGTGGCTTATTTACAGACCTTGCTTTCCCGAAATCCGAGCGGTTTTCATAAGCCTGGGACCCTTCCCATGCTGGATTAGCAGAGGAGACGGAAGAGATCCAACAAAGAGCGACACGTTTCGTCACGGGATTGTTTCGTAGGTGCTAGAGCGTTGCGGAGATGCGCAACAAACTACAGTGGTTTCTGCTACAAAGAGAGCTTGTACGTCACAGAAACGTTTATTCCTGAAATATCGAGAACTTCCATCCGAAGGATGGCTCCCGAGATGACTACGTCGACAAAGCCGAGTAATTAGAGCTCACTCGTTCGACTCACCATTTCGAGTGAAACAGGGAGGGGGCAAAATGACAGTACTACCCTAGGTACACTCCAGCAGTGTCTTGTGGAGTACACACTTAGATGTAGGCGTAGTACGTCGTTGTAATATTAAAAGTAAACTCACTGACTTTGCAATTTAGGCAATGCTTTCGCATGTACGCTGTCAGATCAGTTTAGTACTAATTCGCATTTGATTAAAATTAGAAATGTAGCTCATTTAACACACTGAGAGGGTTGTCGTCGCCCTTCTGACGACGCCTGTGTGCTAGCTCGGTGAAAGAAATACTTGTTACAGCCCGTGGGGTTCGACTAGAACCGTTTTGATGCGGTCGGTCGGAATGAACTTTAAAGGACTGCCATTTGCCGCTCGGCGCCGTGTCTCGCGTGCAGGCGCCCCTTCCGTTCCCTCGCTTCAAATAGGCCAGCAATCACATTAGTAACAGAACATACACCAATAATCCACTTACTCCGTGCCTCTCGGAGCGCCGCCTGAAATTGTATTACACAATCGAATTTCCAGTGTCGGAACGCGAAAGGAAACACTACCTCTAACTCACTCTGCCGTGTGCGCTACTGGCTGTGTGCAGACATGTGCAAGCGTACGCAGCTGGCTGTCGAGATTGCATTGCCGAGGAGGCACCGTGCAACAAACGTCAAATTGGCACGAATTGTACAACTTGATAAGATTCGTAAATGATTAGCATTTAAGCGTAACTACACACAGCAGGTAATAATCCATGATGTGCACTACATCATCAATGCTCCGTCTTTCATAGGTGAAAGTCGTTGACGCTCATACTATCTGTAAAGAGTGTGTCTACATTGTTCCCGGCCTTCCGTTTCTCGGAGTATTTGGCTCCTTGTTTGGTTCATTTCCTCTCATCACGTTACGGACCCTCCTAACAACGCCAGGTGCCGTGACGAGTGCGTGGTTGACCGAAACAAAGGCCGCAAACAAAGGATGAGTCGAGAATAAATTAATGAATGCGGAATCAGATGAGGTGAGGAACAAACCGCTGCTCTATCCATAATTTTCTTATCAATTTTATTTCGACTTACATGAAAGTACAGCCTAGAGTTAGAGCATCAAAATAATTAAAGAAAGGGAAGTAAGCTTATAATAATAATTGCCTGCATAGAGGAAAATTAATTTGGAGAGGAATTAATAATTTGTTCAATATGGCGGCGGCTGTTAATAACGGGGCGTCTTCTTGGACTTGAGGCGTGTACGAATACAGAAAACCCCTCCGTTCAAACGGCCGACGCTGCGCCAGGTTAGGAAGCATCTGGGACTAAAAGGAACGGCTAGTTCTGTGGTCCAACAGGCAACAGCTGATCGCTTGAGCATGCAGCAGGTTGGCACCACAACTACTTTTTTCAGTCTTAGCCACGTGCCAGCCAGCTAACACAAGCCCTGAGCATCGCCAGTCCGGAACATTCTATAACATCTTCTTGGAACATCCACAAAATGCCACCTCGTCCGTGACAACGCCCTGCAAATAGGTAAGCTGCGCCGTGCTGCGGCTCCTTACTGCGGGCAGAATCTGGTAATGACGCACGGATCCGCTCGCCGTTTCGTTCGTTTGGAGGTCGCGAGTTTTTCGCGAAACTGTCTTAGAGTAGCCGCATCAGCCACGCGGGAATGTTCACCGAGGTCTGCCTCCCCTACTCCCCGTTGCCGAAACCTACACTGAAGTACCAAAGGAATTGATACAGGCATGCGTGCTCAAGTACACAGATATGTAAACAGGCAGAATACGGCGCTGCAGTCGCCAACGCATGTGTAAGACATCAAGTGTCTGGCGCCGTTGTTGCATCGGTTATTCTGCTACAATGGCAGGTTATCAAGATTTAAGTTGGTTTGAACGAGGTAGTATAGTCGGAGTACGAGCGATCGAACACAGCATCTCCGAGACAGCGATGAAGTCGGGATTTTCCCATACGACAATTTCACGAGTGAAACGCTACCATCTTGTGAGCAAGATATATGACACAGGTGAAACACCCTCAGACTTCAAGAAGAATATAATAATTCCAATCCCAAAGAAAGCAGGTGTTGACAGATGTGAAAATTACCGAACTATCAGTTTAATTAGTCACTGCTGCAAAATACAAACACACATTCTTTACAGACGAATGGGTAAACTAGTGGAAGCCGACCTCGGGGAAGATCAGTTCTAGGCGCGGTTCTAGGCGCTCCAGTTCGGAACCGCGCTGCTGCTACGGTCGCAGGTTCGAATCCTGCCTCGGACATGGATGTGTGTGATGTCTTTAGGTTTAAGTAGTTCTAAGTCTAGGGGACTGATGACCTCAGATGTTGAGTCCCATAGTGCTCAGAACCATTTTTAGATCAGTTTGGATACCGTAGAAATGTTGGAACACGTGAGGCAATACTGACCCTACGACTTATCTTACAAGATAGATTAAGGAAAGGCAAACCTATGTTTCTAGCATTTGTGGCTTAGCTTTTGACAATGTTGACTGAAATATTGTTTTTCAAATTCTGAAAGTGACAGGGGTAAAATACACGGAGCGAATGGCTATTTACAACTTGTACAGAAACCAGATGAAAGTTGGTTTGGAAGCGAGTGAGACAGGGCCTATCCCCGATGTTAAAAAATGGTTCAAATGGCTCTGAACACTATGGGACTTAACTTCTGAGGTCATCAGTCCCCTACAACGTAGAACTACATAACGCTAACTAACCCAAGGACATCCGTGGCCGAGGCAGGATTCGAACCTGCGACCGTAGCGGTCGCGCGGTGCCGATGTTATTCAGTCTGTATATTGAGCATGCAGTAAAGGAAACAAAAGAAAAATTCGGAGTAGGAATTAAAATCAATGGAGAACTTGAGGTTCGCCGATGACATTGTAATTCTGACAGAGACAGCAAAGGACCCGGAAGAGCTGTTGAACGGAATGGACAGTGTCTTCAAAGGAGGATATGAGATGAATATCAACAAAAGCGAAACGATGATAACGGAATGTAGTCGAGTTAAATCGGGTGATGCTGAGGGAATTGGATTAGTAAATGAGACAAAGTAGTAAATGAGTTTTGCTATTTGAAGAGCCGGCCGAAGTGGCCGTGCGGTTAAAGGCGCTACAGTCTGGAACCGCAAGACCGCTACGGTCGCAGGTTCGAATCCTGCCTCGGGCATGGATGTTTGTGATGTCCTTAGGTTAGTTAGGTTTAACTAGTTCTAAGTTCTAGGGGACTAATGACCTCAGCAGTTGAGTCCCATAGTGCTCAGAGCCATTTGAACCATTTTTATTTGAAGAGAAAAATAACTCACGATGGTAGAGGTAGAGAGGATGTAAAATGTAGACTGGCAATGACAAGGAAAGCGTTTCTGAAGAAGAGAAATTTGTTAACATCGAGTATAGATTTAAGTGTCACGAACTCTTTTCTGAAAGTATTTGTGTGGAGTGTAGCCATGTACGGAAGTCAAACATGGACGCTAAATAGTTTAGACAAGAAGAGAATAGAAGCTTTCGAAATGTGGTGCTATAGAAGAATGGTGAGGATTAGATGGGTAGAGCACATAACTAATGAGGAGGTATTGAATAGAATTGGGGAGAAGAGAGACTTGTGGCCCAACTTGACTAGAAGAAGGGATAGGTTGGTAGGGCATATTCTGATACATCAGGGGATCACCAATTTAGTATAGGGTAAAAATCGTAGAGGGAGACGAAGAGATGAATACACTAAGCATATTCAGAAGCATGAAGGTTGCAGTAGGTACTGGGAGATGAAGAAGCTTGCACAGGATAGACTAGCATGGAGAGTAGCATCAAACCAGTCTCTGGACTGAACACCACTAGAACAACAACCGTGAATATCAGAAATCTGGTAAAACATCAAATTGAGATATCGCTGTGGCGAAAGATATCCTGCATGAACGGGACCATCTAGGACTGAAGAGAATCGTGCAACGTGACTGAAGTGCAACCCTTCCGCAAACTGCTGCAGATTTAAGTGCTTGGCCCACAACAAGTGTCAGCGTAAGAACCATTCAATGAAACATCATGGATATGGGCTTTGGGTGCTGAAGGCCCACTTGTGTACCCTTGGTGATTGCGCTGCATAAAGCTTTACGCCTCGCCTGAGCCCGTCAACATCGACAATGGACTGTTGATGACTGGAAACATGTTGCCTGATCGGACGAGTCTCGTTTCAAATGGTATCAAGCGGATGGACGTGTACGGGTATGGAGAAAACCTCATGAATGCATGGACCCTGCATGTCAGCAGCGCTCCGGCCCGAGTGGCCGTACGGTTCTAGGCGCAACAGTCTGGAGCCGAGCGTCCGCTACGGTCGCAGGTCCTCCCTCCTGCATGGATGTGTGTGATGTCCTTAGGATAGTTAGGTTTAATTAGTTCTAAGTTCTAGGCGACTGATGACGTCAGAAGTTAAGTCGCATAGTGCTCAGAGCCATTTTGTCAGCAGCGGACTGTTCAAGCTGGTGGAGGCTTTGTAGTGGTGTGAGGCATGTGCAGTTGGAGTGATATGGGACCACTGATATGTCTAGATAAGACTCTCTGACAAGTGTCACGTACATAAGCATCGTGTCTGAGCACCTGCATCCATTCATGTCCATTGTGCATTCCAAGGGACTTGGGAAATTTCAGCAGGGCAATGGGACACCCCACACGTCCAGAATTGCTACAGAGTGGCTCCACGAACACTCTTTCTGAGTTTAAACACTTCCGCTGCCCACCAAACACCTCAGTCATGAAAATTATTGAGAATGTCCGGGATGCCTTGAAACGTGCTGTTCAGAAGAGATCTCCACGCCCTCGTAGTCCTACGGGATTCTGGCGTGTTTCCTCCAGCACTACTTCGATAAGAGTCGACTTCGTGCCACGTCGTGTTGCGACACTTCTGCGTGCTCACGCGGGCCCTATATGATATTAGGCAGGTGTTCCATTTTCTATGGGTCTTCAGTGTAGTTCTCATGGTTCAGTACTATCTCTCGAAACTGCTCTCAAGTTAAACTTGTGTAGTTATTGTCAAAGCTTTTTCTGTAT